>NW_027669376.1:0-63757 GCF_964194185.1 Rhinolophus hipposideros | reverse complement strand
TGGGCAGTCACCGTGGGACCCCGGGGCAGGCCTCCAGGGTCTGCGGAGTGACGGTGGGGTCCGAGCCCCGCCCGGGGTCCCGCACGCGGGGGAGAGGCTCTGGCCCAGGCACCCTCCTCCTGTGGGTTTTGTGCCTGCCTGCCTGCCTGCATTTCCCCTGTGGTGGTCTCTCCTGGAGGCCCGGGGAGAGGGCCGCGCGCGCGCGCAGGTGTGGCGCTCCCTACCTCCGCTGCTTTGTCCGGGCTCTTTTGTGGCTGTGCGAGGAGGGGGGGAGGGGGGACGGGGGATGGAGGGGCCGCCGCGGGTCGTGGGAGAGGGGCCGCGGTGCCTGCCAGGGGAGACGGAGGCCTCCGGTGGGGTGGGGCGGCTGGGCGTCCCCTCGGCCCGCGGTCCGGGGACACCCGGAGCCTCTGTCTCGGGGCCGGGTGCAGGGAGAGCGATGGTCACCCCTGTGCTTGGCCCCGAGGTGCCAAGGACCGGCACTGCCTTGGCTGGAGAAAGCCGCCGAGGCCGGTGGGAGGCCGGCGCCGGCGGGCAGCCCCGGGCTTGGGCTTTGGGGGCGGCGTAGGGGGCGCGGCGAAGGGTTGCCGGTTGACCGCTTGCGCTCGCGGGAGGGAAGAGGACTAAGAAGGGGCTGTGGGGGACAGACCGGCCGAGGCGCCTGGCGTGAGGCCGGGGTGCGAGGCTTTATGCCCGGGCGGCGGCCCCGACCCCACCCGCCCACTACCCACCCCCCCACCCCCGACCCCGCCCAGCCCCGCTGGCCAGGGGTCCTGCGCCGGGGTTGGCGGCTGCAGAGGGTCCAGGGGCGTGGCGGCCGCAAAAGGAGTGGCGGGCAAAAGCCTACAGCACCCGGTATTCCCAGGCGGTCTCCCATCCAAGTACTAACCAGGCCCGACCCTGCTTAGCTTCCGAGATCAGACGAGATCGGGCGAGTTCAGGGTGGTATGGCCGTAGACGCTGGGACCGGGCTCCCGGCGCCCCAAGAGCAGTCGCCCGGCCTGCGTGGTGAGCGCGCGCCAGGTTGTTGGGCCGCGCCGGCGGCGAGCCTCTCCCCGCTGGCCGGCAACAGTGGCGCCGCGCCTCCCGCCTGCTCCCCGCCTCCACAGGACGCCGCGGGCCTGGGCAGCGGGTTACTCCTTGCCCGCCGCGAGGCCCCTTCTCGCCACCCGTGGCTCCACGGGGCCTCTGCCACTTCCCTGGCGGTGACAGAAGGCAGCGAGACAGGGGTTGGGAGTTGGGGGGCAGGAAGGAGGGACGCACAGGCTGGGTCACGGACTGCGACAGACGCACGGAGGCTGTGTTGAAGTGGCCGCTCCTCCACCGGAGTGCGGTCGCGCCCGGGGCTGGGCTCCGTTAAGGAGGCAGTGCCCGGGGAGTGGGCAGTCACCGTGGGACCCCGGGACAGGCCTCCAGGGTCTGCGGAGTGACGGTGGGGTCCGAGCCCCGCCCGGGGTCCCGCACGCGGGAGGAGAGGCTCAGGCCCAGGCACCCTCCTCCTGTGGGTTTTGTGCCTGCCTGCCTGCCTGCATTTCCCCTGTGGTGGTCTCTCCTGGAGGCCCGGGGAGAGGGCCGCGCGCGCGCAGGTGTGGCGCTCCCTACCTCCGCTGCTTTGTCCGGGCTCTTTTGTGGCTGTGCCGGGGGGGGGGGGGGGGGGGGGGAGGGGGGGAGGGGGGGCGGGGGATGGAGGGGCCGCCGCGGGGCGTGGGAGAGGGGCCGCGGTGCCTGCCAGGGGAGACGGAGGCCTCCGGTGGGGTGGGGCGGCTGGGCGTCCCCTCGGCCCGCGGTCCGGGGACACCCGGAGCCTCTGTCTCGGGGCCGGGTGCAGGGAGAGCGATGGTCACCCCTGTGCTTGGCCCCGAGGTGCCAAGGACCGGCACTGCCTTGGCTGGAGAAAGCCGCCGAGGCCGGTGGGAGGCCGGCGCCGGCGGGCAGCCCCGGGCTTGGGCTTTGGGGGCGGCGTAGGGGGCGCGGCGAAGGGTTGCCGGTTGACCGCTTGCGCTCGCGGGAGGGAAGAGGACTAAGAAGGGGCTGTGGGGGACAGACCGGCCGAGGCGCCTGGCGTGATGCCGGGGTGCGAGGCTTTATGCCCGGGCGGCGGCCCCGACCCCACCCGCCCACTACCCACCCCCCCACCCCCGACCCCGCCCAGCCCCGCTGGCCAGGGGTCCTGCGCCGGGGTTGGCGGCTGCAGAGGGTCCAGGGGCGTGGCGGCCGCAAAAGGAGTGGCGGGCAAAAGCCTACAGCACCCGGTATTCCCAGGCGGTCTCCCATCCAAGTACTAACCAGGCCCGACCCTGCTTAGCTTCCGAGATCAGACGAGATCGGGCGAGTTCAGGGTGGTATGGCCGTAGACGCTGGGACCGGGCTCCCGGCGCCCCAAGAGCAGTCGCCCGGCCTGCGTGGTGAGCGCGCGCCAGGTTGTTGGGCCGCGCCGGCGGCGAGCCTCTCCCCGCTGGCCGGCAACAGTGGCGCCGCGCCTCCCGCCTGCTCCCCGCCTCCACAGGACGCCGCGGGCCTGGGCAGCGGGTTACTCCTTGCCCGCCGCGAGGCCCCTTCTCGCCACCCGTGGCTCCACGGGGCCTCTGCCACTTCCCTGGCGGTGACAGAAGGCAGCGAGACAGGGGTTGGGAGTTGGGGGGCAGGAAGGAGGGACGCACAGGCTGGGTCACGGACTGCGACAGACGCACGGAGGCTGTGTTGAAGTGGCCGCTCCTCCACCGGAGTGCGGTCGCGCCCGGGGCTGGGCTCCGTTAAGGAGGCAGTGCCCGGGGAGTGGGCAGTCACCGTGGGACCCCGGGACAGGCCTCCAGGGTCTGCGGAGTGACGGTGGGGTCCGAGCCCCGCCCGGGGTCCCGCACGCGGGAGGAGAGGCTCAGGCCCAGGCACCCTCCTCCTGTGGGTTTTGTGCCTGCCTGCCTGCCTGCATTTCCCCTGTGGTGGTCTCTCCTGGAGGCCCGGGGAGAGGGCCGCGCGCGCGCAGGTGTGGCGCTCCCTACCTCCGCTGCTTTGTCCGGGCTCTTTTGTGGCTGTGCCGGGGGGGGGGGGGGGGGGGAGGGGGGGGAGGGGGGGCGGGGGATGGAGGGGCCGCCGCGGGGCGTGGGAGAGGGGCCGCGGTGCCTGCCAGGGGAGACGGAGGCCTCCGGTGGTGGGGTGGGGCGGCTGGGCGTCCCCTCGGCCCGCGGTCCGGGGACACCCGGAGCCTCTGTCTCGGGGCCGGGTGCAGGGAGAGCGATGGTCACCCCTGTGCTTGGCCCCGAGGTGCCAAGGACCGGCACTGCCTTGGCTGGAGAAACGCCGAGGCCGGTGGGAGGCCGGCGCCGGCGGGCAGCCCCGGGCTTGGGCTTTGGGGGCGGGGTAGGGGGCGCGGCGAAGGGCTGCCGGTTGACCGCTTGCGCTCGCGGGAGGGAAGAGGACTAAGAAGGGGCTGTGGGGGACAGACCGGGCCGAGGCGCCTGGCGTGAGGCCGGGGCTGCTAGGCTTTATGCCCGGGCGGCGGCCCCGACCCCACCCGCCCACTACCCACCCCCCCACCCCCGACCCCGCCCAGCCCCGCTGGCCAGGGGTCCTGCCCCGGGGTTGGCGGCTGCAGAGGGTCCAGGGCGTGGCGGCCGCAAAAGGAGTGGCGGGCAAAAGCCTACAGCACCCGGTATCCCCAGGCGGTCTCCCATCCAAGTACTAACCAGGCCCGACCCTGCTTAGCTTCCGAGATCAGACGAGATCGGGCGCGTTCAGCGTGGTATGGCCGTAGACGCTGCGACCGGGCTCCCGGCGCCCCAAGAGCAGCCGCCCGGCCTGCGTGGTGAGCGCGCGCCAGGGTTGTTGGGCCGCGCCGGCGGCGAGTCTCTCCCCGCTGGCCGGCAACAGTGGCGCCGCGCCTCCCGC
Source organism: Rhinolophus hipposideros (assembly GCF_964194185.1). Classification (NCBI taxonomy): domain Eukaryota; kingdom Metazoa; phylum Chordata; class Mammalia; order Chiroptera; family Rhinolophidae; genus Rhinolophus; species Rhinolophus hipposideros. The sequence goes on along the minus strand of NW_027669376.1, from coordinate 59,872 downwards.
CTGCTCCCCGCCTCCACAGGACGCCGCGGACCTGGGCAGCGGGTTACTCCTTGCCCGCCGCGAGGCCCCTTCTCGCCACCCGTGGCTCCACGGGGCCTCTGCCACTTCCCTGGCGGTGACAGAAGCCAGCGAGACAGGGGTTGGGAGTTGGGGGGCAGGAAGGAGGGACGCACAGGCTGGGTCACGGACTGCGACAGACGCACGGAGGCTGTGTTGAAGTGGCCGCTCCTCCACCGGAGTGCGGTCGCGCCCGGCGTTGGTCTTTGTTAAGGAGGCAGTGCCCGGGGGGTGGGCAGTCACCGTGGGACCCCGGGGCAGGCCTCCAGGTCTGCGGAGTGACGGTGGGGTCCGAGCCCCGCCCGGGGTCCCGCACGCGGGGGAGAGGCTCAGGCCCAGGCACCCTCCTCCTGTGGGTTTTGTGCCTGCCTGCCTGCCTGCATTTCCCCTGTGGTGGTCTCTCCTGGAGGTTCGGGGAGAGGGCCGCGCGCGCGCGCAGGTGTGGCGCTCCCTACCTCCGCTGCTTTGTCCGGGCTCTTTTGTGGCTCTGCCGGGGGGGGGGGGGGGAGGGGGGGAGGGGGGCGGGGGATGGAGGGGCCGCCGCGGGGCGTGGGAGAGGGGCCGCGGTGCCTGCCAGGGGAGACGGAGGCCTCCGGTGGGGTGGGGCGGCTGGGCGTCCCCTACGCCCGCGGTCCAGGGACACCCGGAGCCTCTGTCTCGGGGCCCGGGTGCAGGGAGAGGGATGGTCACCCCTGTGCTCGGCTTTGAGGTGCCAAGGACCGGCACTGCCTTGGCTGGAGAAAGCCGCCCAAGGCCGGTTGGAGGCTGGCGCCTGCAGGCAACCCTGGGCTTGGGCTTTGGGGGCGGCGTAGGGGGCGCGGCGAAGGGCTGCCGGTTGACCGCTTGCGCTCGCGGGAGGTAAGAGGACTAAGAAGGGGCTGTGGGGGACAGACCGGGCCGAGGCGCCTGGCGTGAGGCCGGGGCTGCTAGGCTTTATGCCCGGGCGGCGGCCCCGACCCCACCCTCCCACTACCCACCCCCCCACCCCCGACCCCGCCCAGCCCCGCTGGCCAGGGGTCCTGCGCCGGGGTTGGCGGCTGCAGAGGGTCCAGGGGCGTGGCGGCCGCAAAAGGAGTGGTGGGCAAAAGCCTACAGCACCCGGTATTCCCAGGCGGTCTCCCATCCAAGTACTAACCAGGCCCGACCCTGCTTAGCTTCCGAGATCAGACGAGATCGGGCGCGTTCAGGGTGGTATGGCCGTAGACGCTGGGACCGGGCTCCCGGCGCCCCAAGAGCAGCCGCCCGGCCTGCGTGGTGAGCGCGCGCCAGGTTGTTGGGCCGCGCCAGCGGCGAGTCTCTCCCCGCTGGCCGGCAACAGTGGCGCCGCGCCTCCCGCCTGCTCCCCGCCTCCACAGGACGCCGCGGGCCTGGGCAGCGGGTTACTCCTTGCCCGCCGCGAGGCCCCTTCTCGCCACCCGTGGCTCCACGGGGCCTCTGCCACTTCCCTGGCGGTGACAGAAGCCAGCGAGACAGGGGTTGGGAGTTGGGGGGCAGGAAGGAGGGACGCACAGGCTGGGTCACGGACTGCGACAGACGCACGGAGGCTGTGTTGAAGTGGCCGCTCCTCCACCGGAGTGCGGTCGCGCCCGGGGCTGGGCTCCGTTAAGGAGGCAGTGCCCGGGGGGTGGGCAGTCACCGTGGGTCCCCGGGACAGGCCTCCAGGGTCTGCGGAGTGACGGTGGGGTCCGAGCCCCGCCCGGGGTCCCGCACGCGGGAGGAGAGGCTCAGGCCCAGGCACCCTCCTCCTGTGGGTTTTGTGCCTGCCTGCCTGCCTGCATTTCCCCTGTGGTGGTCTCTCCTGGAGGCCCGGGGAGAGGGCCGCGCGCGCGCAGGTGTGGCGCTCCCTACCTCCGCTGCTTTGTCCGGGCTCTTTTGTGGCTGTGCGAGGAGGGGGGAGGGGGGGGCGGGGGATGGAGGGGCCGCCGCGGGGCGTGGGAGAGGGGCCGCGGTGCCTGCCAGGGGAGACGGAGGCCTCCGGTGGGGTGGGGCGGCTGGGCGTCCCCTCGGCCCGCGGTCCGGGGACACCCGGAGCCTCTGTCTCGGGGCCGGGTGCAGGGAGAGCGATGGTCACCCCTGTGCTTGGCCCCGAGGTGCCAAGGACCGGCACTGCCTTGGCTGGAGAAAGCCGCCGAGGCCGGTGGGAGGCCGGCGCCGGCGGGCAGCCCCGGGCTTGGGCTTTGCGGGCGGCGTAGGGGGCGCGGCGAAGGGCTGCCGGTTGACCGCTTGCGCTCGCGGGAGGGAAGAGGACTAAGAAGGGGCTGTGGGGGACAGACCGGGCCGAGGCGCCTGGCGTGAGGCCGGGGCTGCTAGGCTTTATGCCCGGGCGGCGGCCCCGACCCCACCCTCCCACTACCCACCCCCCCAACCCCGACCCCGCCCAGCCCCGCTGGCCAGGGGTCCTGCGCCGGGGTTGGCGGCTGCAGAGGGTCCAGGGGCGTGGCGGCCGCAAAAGGAGTGGCGGGCAAAAGCCTACAGCACCCGGTATTCCCAGGCGGTCTCCCATCCAAGTACTAACCAGGCCCGACCCTGCTTAGCTTCCGAGATCAGTGGAGATCCGGCGCGTGCAGGGTGGTATGGCCGTAGACGCTGGGACCGGGCTCCCGGCGCCCCAAGAGCAGTCGCCCGGCCTGCGTGGTGAGCGCGCGCCAGGTTGTTGGGCCGCGCCGGCGGCGAGCCTCTCCCCGCTGGCCGGCAACAGTGGCGCCGCGCCTCCCGCCTGCTCCCCGCCTCCACAGGACGCCGCGGACCTGGGCAGCGGGTTACTCCTTGCCCGCCGCGAGGCCCCTTCTCGCCACCCGTGGCTCCACGGGGCCTCTGCCACTTCCCTGGCGGTGACAGAAGCCAGCGAGACAGGGGTTGGGAGTTGGGGGGCAGGAAGGAGGGACGCACAGGCTGGGTCACGGACTGCGACAGACGCATGGAGGCTGTGTTGAAGTGGCCGCTCCTCCACCGGAGTGCGGTCGCGCCCGGCGTTGGTCTTTGTTAAGGAGGCAGTGCCCGGGGAATGGGCAGTCACCGTGGGACCCCGGGGCAGGCCTCCAGGGTCTGCGGAGTGACGGTGGGGTCCGAGCCCCGCCCGGGGTCCCGCACGCGGGGGAGAGGCTCTGGCCCAGGCACCCTCCTCCTGTGGGTTTTGTGCCTGCCTGCCTGCCTGCATTTCCCCTGTGGTGGTCTCTCCTGGAGGCCCGGGGAGAGGGCCGCGCGCGCGCGCAGGTGTGGCGCTCCCTACCTCCGCTGCTTTGTCCGGGCTCTTTTGTGGCTGTGCGAGGAGGGGGGGAGGGGGGACGGGGGATGGAGGGGCCGCCGCGGGTCGTGGGAGAGGGGCCGCGGTGCCTGCCAGGGGAGACGGAGGCCTCCGGTGGGGTGGGGCGGCTGGGCGTCCCCTCGGCCCGCGGTCCGGGGACACCCGGAGCCTCTGTCTCGGGGCCGGGTGCAGGGAGAGCGATGGTCACCCCTGTGCTTGGCCCCGAGGTGCCAAGGACCGGCACTGCCTTGGCTGGAGAAAGCCGCCGAGGCCGGTGGGAGGCCGGCGCCGGCGGGCAGCCCCGGGCTTGGGCTTTGGGGGCGGCGTAGGGGGCGCGGCGAAGGGTTGCCGGTTGACCGCTTGCGCTCGCGGGAGGGAAGAGGACTAAGAAGGGGCTGTGGGGGACAGACCGGCCGAGGCGCCTGGCGTGAGGCCGGGGTGCGAGGCTTTATGCCCGGGCGGCGGCCCCGACCCCACCCGCCCACTACCCACCCCCCCACCCCCGACCCCGCCCAGCCCCGCTGGCCAGGGGTCCTGCGCCGGGGTTGGCGGCTGCAGAGGGTCCAGGGGCGTGGCGGCCGCAAAAGGAGTGGCGGGCAAAAGCCTACAGCACCCGGTATTCCCAGGCGGTCTCCCATCCAAGTACTAACCAGGCCCGACCCTGCTTAGCTTCCGAGATCAGACGAGATCGGGCGAGTTCAGGGTGGTATGGCCGTAGACGCTGCGACCGGGCTCCCGGCGCCCCAAGAGCAGCCGCCCGGCCTGCGTGGTGAGCGCGCGCCAGGTTGTTGGGCCGCGCCGGCGGCGAGCCTCTCCCCGCTGGCCGGCAACAGTGGCGCCGCGCCTCCCGCCTGCTCCCCGCCTCCACAGGACGCCGCGGGCCTGGGCAGCGGGTTACTCCTTGCCCGCCGCGAGGCCCCTTCTCGCCACCCGTGGCTCCACGGGGCCTCTGCCACTTCCCTGGCGGTGACAGAAGCCAGCGAGACAGGGGTTGGGAGTTGGGGGGCAGGAAGGAGGGACGCACAGGCTGGGTCACGGACTGCGACAGACGCACGGAGGCTGTGTTGAAGTGGCCGCTCCTCCACCGGAGTGCGGTCGCGCCCGGGGCTGGGCTCCGTTAAGGAGGCAGTGCCCGGGGAGTGGGCAGTCACCGTGGGACCCCGGGACAGGCCTCCAGGGTCTGCGGAGTGACGGTGGGGTCCGAGCCCCGCCCGGGGTCCCGCACGCGGGAGGAGAGGCTCAGGCCCAGGCACCCTCCTCCTGTGGGTTTTGTGCCTGCCTGCCTGCCTGCATTTCCCCTGTGGTGGTCTCTCCTGGAGGCCCGGGGAGAGGGCCGCGCGCGCGCAGGTGTGGCGCTCCCTACCTCCGCTGCTTTGTCCGGGCTCTTTTGTGGCTGTGCGGGGGGGGGGGGGGGGGGGGGGGCGGGGGATGGAGGGGCCGCCGCGGGGCGTGGGAGAGGGGCCGCGGTGCCTGCCAGGGGAGACGGAGGCCTCCGGTGGGGTGGGGCGGCTGGGCGTCCCCTCGGCCCGCGGTCCGGGGACACCCGGAGCCTCTGTCTCGGGGCCGGGTGCAGGGAGAGCGATGGTCACCCCTGTGCTTGGCCCCGAGGTGCCAAGGACCGGCACTGCCTTGGCTGGAGAAAGCCGCCGAGGCCGGTGGGAGGCCGGCGCCGGCGGGCAGCCCCGGGCTTGGGCTTTGCGGGCGGCGTAGGGGGCGCGGCGAAGGGCTGCCGGTTGACCGCTTGCGCTCGCGGGAGGGAAGAGGACTAAGAAGGGGCTGTGGGGGACAGACCGGGCCGAGGCGCCTGGCGTGAGGCCGGGGCTGCTAGGCTTTATGCCCGGGCGGCGGCCCCGACCCCACCCTCCCACTACCCACCCCCCCAACCCCGACCCCGCCCAGCCCCGCTGGCCAGGGGTCCTGCGCCGGGGTTGGCGGCTGCAGAGGGTCCAGGGGCGTGGCGGCCGCAAAAGGAGTGGCGGGCAAAAGCCTACAGCACCCGGTATTCCCAGGCGGTCTCCCATCCAAGTACTAACCAGGCCCGACCCTGCTTAGCTTCCGAGATCAGTGGAGATCCGGCGCGTGCAGGGTGGTATGGCCGTAGACGCTGGGACCGGGCTCCCGGCGCCCCAAGAGCAGTCGCCCGGCCTGCGTGGTGAGCGCGCGCCAGGTTGTTGGGCCGCGCCGGCGGCGAGCCTCTCCCCGCTGGCCGGCAACAGTGGCGCCGCGCCTCCCGCCTGCTCCCCGCCTCCACAGGACGCCGCGGACCTGGGCAGCGGGTTACTCCTTGCCCGCCGCGAGGCCCCTTCTCGCCACCCGTGGCTCCACGGGGCCTCTGCCACTTCCCTGGCGGTGACAGAAGCCAGCGAGACAGGGGTTGGGAGTTGGGGGGCAGGAAGGAGGGACGCACAGGCTGGGTCACGGACTGCGACAGACGCATGGAGGCTGTGTTGAAGTGGCCGCTCCTCCACCGGAGTGCGGTCGCGCCCGGCGTTGGTCTTTGTTAAGGAGGCAGTGCCCGGGGGGTGGGCAGTCACCGTGGGACCCCGGGGCAGGCCTCCAGGGTCTGCGGAGTGACGGTGGGGTCCGAGCCCCGCCCGGGGTCCCGCACGCGGGGGAGAGGCTCTGGCCCAGGCACCCTCCTCCTGTGGGTTTTGTGCCTGCCTGCCTGCCTGCATTTCCCCTGTGGTGGTCTCTCCTGGAGGCCCGGGGAGAGGGCCGCGCGCGCGCGCAGGTGTGGCGCTCCCTACCTCCGCTGCTTTGTCCGGGCTCTTTTGTGGCTGTGCGAGGAGGGGGGGAGGGGGGACGGGGGATGGAGGGGCCGCCGCGGGTCGTGGGAGAGGGGCCGCGGTGCCTGCCAGGGGAGACGGAGGCCTCCGGTGGGGTGGGGCGGCTGGGCGTCCCCTCGGCCCGCGGTCCGGGGACACCCGGAGCCTCTGTCTCGGGGCCGGGTGCAGGGAGAGCGATGGTCACCCCTGTGCTTGGCCCCGAGGTGCCAAGGACCGGCACTGCCTTGGCTGGAGAAAGCCGCCGAGGCCGGTGGGAGGCCGGCGCCGGCGGGCAGCCCCGGGCTTGGGCTTTGGGGGCGGCGTAGGGGGCGCGGCGAAGGGTTGCCGGTTGACCGCTTGCGCTCGCGGGAGGGAAGAGGACTAAGAAGGGGCTGTGGGGGACAGACCGGGCCGAGGCGCCTGGCGTGAGGCCGGGGTGCGAGGCTTTATGCCCGGGCGGCGGCCCCGACCCCACCCGCCCACTACCCACCCCCCCACCCCCGACCCCGCCCAGCCCCGCTGGCCAGGGGTCCTGCGCCGGGGTTGGCGGCTGCAGAGGGTCCAGGGGCGTGGCGGCCGCAAAAGGAGTGGCGGGCAAAAGCCTACAGCACCCGGTATTCCCAGGCGGTCTCCCATCCAAGTACAAACCAGGCCCGACCCTGCTTAGCTTCCGAGATCAGACGAGATCGGGCGAGTTCAGGGTGGTATGGCCGTAGACGCTGCGACCGGGCTCCCGGCGCCCCAAGAGCAGCCGCCCGGCCTGCGTGGTGAGCGCGCGCCAGGTTGTTGGGCCGCGCCGGCGGCGAGCCTCTCCCCGCTGGCCGGCAACAGTGGCGCCGCGCCTCCCGCCTGCTCCCCGCCTCCACAGGACGCCGCGGGCCTGGGCAGCGGGTTACTCCTTGCCCGCCGCGAGGCCCCTTCTCGCCACCCGTGGCTCCACGGGGCCTCTGCCACTTCCCTGGCGGTGACAGAAGCCAGCGAGACAGGGGTTGGGAGTTGGGGGGCAGGAAGGAGGGACGCACAGGCTGGGTCACGGACTGCGACAGACGCACGGAGGCTGTGTTGAAGTGGCCGCTCCTCCACCGGAGTGCGGTCGCGCCCGGGGCTGGGCTCCGTTAAGGAGGCAGTGCCCGGGGAGTGGGCAGTCACCGTGGGACCCCGGGACAGGCCTCCAGGGTCTGCGGAGTGACGGTGGGGTCCGAGCCCCGCCCGGGGTCCCGCACGCGGGAGGAGAGGCTCAGGCCCAGGCACCCTCCTCCTGTGGGTTTTGTGCCTGCCTGCCTGCCTGCATTTCCCCTGTGGTGGTCTCTCCTGGAGGCCCGGGGAGAGGGCCGCGCGCGCGCAGGTGTGGCGCTCCCTACCTCCGCTGCTTTGTCCGGGCTCTTTTGTGGCTGTGCCGGGGGGGGGGGGGGGGGGAAGGGGGGGGAAGGGGGGCGGGGGATGGAGGGGCCGCCGCGGGGCGTGGGAGAGGGGCCGCGGTGCCTGCCAGGGGAGACGGAGGCCTCCGGTGGGGTGGGGCGGCTGGGCGTCCCCTCGGCCCGCGGTCCGGGGACACCCGGAGCCTCTGTCTCGGGGCCGGGTGCAGGGAGAGCGATGGTCACCCCTGTGCTTGGCCCCGAGGTGCCAAGGACCGGCACTGCCTTGGCTGGAGAAAGCCGCCGAGGCCGGTGGGAGGCCGGCGCCGGCGGGCAGCCCCGGGCTTGGGCTTTGGGGGCGGGGTAGGGGGCGCGGCGAAGGGCTGCCGGTTGACCGCTTGCGCTCGCGGGAGGGAAGAGGACTAAGAAGGGGCTGTGGGGGACAGACCGGGCCGAGGCGCCTGGCGTGAGGCCGGGGCTGCTAGGCTTTATGCCCGGGCGGCGGCCCCGACCCCACCCGCCCACTACCCACCCCCCCACCCCCGACCCCGCCCAGCCCCGCTGGCCAGGGGTCCTGCCCCGGGGTTGGCGGCTGCAGAGGGTCCAGGGGCGTGGCGGCCGCAAAAGGAGTGGCGGGCAAAAGCCTACAGCACCCGGTATCCCCAGGCGGTCTCCCATCCAAGTACTAACCAGGCCCGACCCTGCTTAGCTTCCGAGATCAGACGAGATCGGGCGCGTTCAGCGTGGTATGGCCGTAGACGCTGCGACCGGGCTCCCGGCGCCCCAAGAGCAGCCGCCCGGCCTGCGTGGTGAGCGCGCGCCAGGTTGTTGGGCCGCGCCGGCGGCGAGTCTCTCCCCGCTGGCCGGCAACAGTGGCGCCGCGCCTCCCGCCTGCTCCCCGCCTCCACAGGACGCCGCGGACCTGGGCAGCGGGTTACTCCTTGCCCGCCGCGAGGCCCCTTCTCGCCACCCGTGGCTCCACGGGGCCTCTGCCACTTCCCTGGCGGTGACAGAAGCCAGCGAGACAGGGGTTGGGAGTTGGGGGGCAGGAAGGAGGGACGCACAGGCTGGGTCACGGACTGCGACAGACGCACGGAGGCTGTGTTGAAGTGGCCGCTCCTCCACCGGAGTGCGGTCGCGCCCGGCGTTGGTCTTTGTTAAGGAGGCAGTGCCCGGGGGGTGGGCAGTCACCGTGGGACCCCGGGGCAGGCCTCCAGGGTCTGCGGAGTGACGGTGGGGTCCGAGCCCCGCCCGGGGTCCCGCACGCGGGGGAGAGGCTCAGGCCCAGGCACCCTCCTCCTGTGGGTTTTGTGCCTGCCTGCCTGCCTGCATTTCCCCTGTGGTGGTCTCTCCTGGAGGCCCGGGGAGAGGGCCGCGCGCGCGCAGGTGTGGCGCTCCCTACCTCCGCTGCTTTGTCCGGGCTCTTTTGTGGCTGTGCGGGGGGGGGGGGGGGGGGGAGGGGGGGCGGGGGATGGAGGGGCCGCCGCGGGGCGTGGGAGAGGGGCCGCGGTGCCTGCCAGGGGAGACGGAGGCCTCCGGTGGGGTGGGGCGGCTGGGCGTCCCCTCGGCCCGCGGTCCGGGGACACCCGGAGCCTCTGTCTCGGGGCCGGGTGCAGGGAGAGCGATGGTCACCCCTGTGCTTGGCCCCGAGGTGCCAAGGACCGGCACTGCCTTGGCTGGAGAAAGCCGCCGAGGCCGGTGGGAGGCCGGCGCCGGCGGGCAGCCCCGGGCTTGGGCTTTGCGGGCGGCGTAGGGGGCGCGGCGAAGGGCTGCCGGTTGACCGCTTGCGCTCGCGGGAGGGAAGAGGACTAAGAAGGGGCTGTGGGGGACAGACCGGGCCGAGGCGCCTGGCGTGAGGCCGGGGCTGCTAGGCTTTATGCCCGGGCGGCGGCCCCGACCCCACCCTCCCACTACCCACCCCCCCAACCCCGACCCCGCCCAGCCCCGCTGGCCAGGGGTCCTGCGCCGGGGTTGGCGGCTGCAGAGGGTCCAGGGGCGTGGCGGCCGCAAAAGGAGTGGCGGGCAAAAGCCTACAGCACCCGGTATTCCCAGGCGGTCTCCCATCCAAGTACTAACCAGGCCCGACCCTGCTTAGCTTCCGAGATCAGTGGAGATCCGGCGCGTGCAGGGTGGTATGGCCGTAGACGCTGGGACCGGGCTCCCGGCGCCCCAAGAGCAGTCGCCCGGCCTGCGTGGTGAGCGCGCGCCAGGTTGTTGGGCCGCGCCGGCGGCGAGCCTCTCCCCGCTGGCCGGCAACAGTGGCGCCGCGCCTCCCGCCTGCTCCCCGCCTCCACAGGACGCCGCGGACCTGGGCAGCGGGTTACTCCTTGCCCGCCGCGAGGCCCCTTCTCGCCACCCGTGGCTCCACGGGGCCTCTGCCACTTCCCTGGCGGTGACAGAAGCCAGCGAGACAGGGGTTGGGAGTTGGGGGGCAGGAAGGAGGGACGCACAGGCTGGGTCACGGACTGCGACAGACGCATGGAGGCTGTGTTGAAGTGGCCGCTCCTCCACCGGAGTGCGGTCGCGCCCGGCGTTGGTCTTTGTTAAGGAGGCAGTGCCCGGGGGGTGGGCAGTCACCGTGGGACCCCGGGGCAGGCCTCCAGGGTCTGCGGAGTGACGGTGGGGTCCGAGCCCCGCCCGGGGTCCCGCACGCGGGGGAGAGGCTCTGGCCCAGGCACCCTCCTCCTGTGGGTTTTGTGCCTGCCTGCCTGCCTGCATTTCCCCTGTGGTGGTCTCTCCTGGAGGCCCGGGGAGAGGGCCGCGCGCGCGCGCAGGTGTGGCGCTCCCTACCTCCGCTGCTTTGTCCGGGCTCTTTTGTGGCTGTGCGAGGAGGGGGGGAGGGGGGACGGGGGATGGAGGGGCCGCCGCGGGGCGTGGGAGAGGGGCCGCGGTGCCTGCCAGGGGAGACGGAGGCCTCCGGTGGGGTGGGGCGGCTGGGCGTCCCCTCGGCCCGCGGTCCGGGGACACCCGGAGCCTCTGTCTCGGGGCCGGGTGCAGGGAGAGCGATGGTCACCCCTGTGCTTGGCCCCGAGGTGCCAAGGACCGGCACTGCCTTGGCTGGAGAAAGCCGCCGAGGCCGGTGGGAGGCCGGCGCCGGCGGGCAGCCCCGGGCTTGGGCTTTGGGGGCGGCGTAGGGGGCGCGGCGAAGGGTTGCCGGTTGACCGCTTGCGCTCGCGGGAGGGAAGAGGACTAAGCAGGGGCTGTGGGGGACAGACCGGGCCGAGGCGCCTGGCGTGAGGCCGGGGTGCGAGGCTTTATGCCCGGGCGGCGGCCCCGACCCCACCCGCCCACTACCCACCCCCCCACCCCCGACCCCGCCCAGCCCCGCTGGCCAGGGGTCCTGCGCCGGGGTTGGCGGCTGCAGAGGGTCCAGGGGCGTGGCGGCCGCAAAAGGAGTGGCGGGCAAAAGCCTACAGCACCCGGTATTCCCAGGCGGTCTCCCATCCAAGTACTAACCAGGCCCGACCCTGCTTAGCTTCCGAGATCAGACGAGATCGGGCGAGTTCAGGGTGGTATGGCCGTAGACGCTGCGACCGGGCTCCCGGCGCCCCAAGAGCAGCCGCCCGGCCTGCGTGGTGAGCGCGCGCCAGGTTGTTGGGCTGCGCCGGCGGCGAGCCTCTCCCCGCTGGCCGGCAACAGTGGCGCCGCGCCTCCCGCCTGCTCCCCGCCTCCACAGGACGCCGCGGGCCTGGGCAGCGGGTTACTCCTTGCCCGCCGCGAGGCCCCTTCTCGCCACCCGTGGCTCCACGGGGCCTCTGCCACTTCCCTGGCGGTGACAGAAGCCAGCGAGACAGGGGTTGGGAGTTGGGGGGCAGGAAGGAGGGACGCACAGGCTGGGTCACGGACTGCGACAGACGCACGGAGGCTGTGTTGAAGTGGCCGCTCCTCCACCGGAGTGCGGTCGCGCCCGGGGCTGGGCTCCGTTAAGGAGGCAGTGCCCGGGGAGTGGGCAGTCACCGTGGGACCCCGGGACAGGCCTCCAGGGTCTGCGGAGTGACGGTGGGGTCCGAGCCCCGCCCAAGGTCCCGCACGCGGGAGGAGAGGCTCAGGCCCAGGCACCCTCCTCCTGTGGGTTTTGTGCCTGCCTGCCTGCCTGCATTTCCCCTGTGGTGGTCTCTCCTGGAGGCCCGGGGAGAGGGCCGCGCGCGCGCAGGTGTGGCGCTCCCTACCTCCGCTGCTTTGTCCGGGCTCTTTTGTGGCTGTGCCGGGGGGGGGGGGGGGGGGAAGGGGGGGGAAGGGGGGCGGGGGATGGAGGGGCCGCCGCGGGGCGTGGGAGAGGGGCCGCGGTGCCTGCCAGGGGAGACGGAGGCCTCCGGTGGGGTGGGGCGGCTGGGCGTCCCCTCGGCCCGCGGTCCGAGGACACCCGGAGCCTCTGTCTCGGGGCCGGGTGCAGGGAGAGCGATGGTCACCCCTGTGCTTGGCCCCGAGGTGCCAAGGACCGGCACTGCCTTGGCTGGAGAAAGCCGCCGAGGCCGGTGGGAGGCCGGCGCCGGCGGGCAGCCCCGGGCTTGGGCTTTGGGGGCGGCGTAGGGGGCGCGGCGAAGGGCTGCCGGTTGACCGCTTGCGCTCGCGGGAGGGAAGAGGACTAAGAAGGGGCTGTGGGGGACAGACCGGGCCGAGGCGCCTGGCGTGAGGCCGGGGCTGCTAGGCTTTATGCCCGGGCGGCGGCCCCGACCCCACCCGCCCACTACCCACCCCCCCACCCCCGACCCCGCCCAGCCCCGCTGGCCAGGGGTCCTGCGCCGGGGTTGGCGGCTGCAGAGGGTCCAGGGGCGTGGCGGCCGCAAAAGGAGTGGCGGGCAAAAGCCTACAGCACCCGGTATCCCCAGGCGGTCTCCCATCCAAGTACTAACCAGGCCCGACCCTGCTTAGCTTCCGAGATCAGACGAGATCGGGCGCGTTCAGCGTGGTATGGCCGTAGACGCTGCGACCGGGCTCCCGGCGCCCCAAGAGCAGCCGCCCGGCCTGCGTGGTGAGCGCGCGCCAGGTTGTTGGGCCGCGCCGGCGGCGAGTCTCTCCCCGCTGGCCGGCAACAGTGGCGCCGCGCCTCCCGCCTGCTCCCCGCCTCCACAGGACGCCGCGGACCTGGGCAGCGGGTTACTCCTTGCCCGCCGCGAGGCCCCTTCTCGCCACCCGTGGCTCCACGGGGCCTCTGCCACTTCCCTGGCGGTGACAGAAGCCAGCGAGACAGGGGTTGGGAGTTGGGGGGCAGGAAGGAGGGACGCACAGGCTGGGTCACGGACTGCGACAGACGCACGGAGGCTGTGTTGAAGTGGCCGCTCCTCCACCGGAGTGCGGTCGCGCCCGGCGTTGGTCTTTGTTAAGGAGGCAGTGCCCGGGGGGTGGGCAGTCACCGTGGGACCCCGGGGCAGGCCTCCAGGGTCTGCGGAGTGACGGTGGGGTCCGAGCCCCGCCCGGGGTCCCGCACGCGGGGGAGAGGCTCAGGCCCAGGCACCCTCCTCCTGTGGGTTTTGTGCCTGCCTGCCTGCCTGCATTTCCCCTGTGGTGGTCTCTCCTGGAGGTTCGGGGAGAGGGCCGCGCGTGCGCGCAGGTGTGGCGCTCCCTACCTCCGCTGCTTTGTCCGGGCTCTTTTGTGGCTGTGCGGGGGGGGGGGGGGGGGGGGAGGGGGGAGAGGGGGGCGGGGGATGGAGGGGCCGCCGCGGGGCGTGGGAGAGGGGCCGCGGTGCCTGCCAGGGGAGACGGAGGCCTCCGGTGGGGTGGGGCGGCTGGGCGTCCCCTACGCCCGCGGTCCAGGGACACCCGGAGCCTCTGTCTCGGGGCCCGGGTGCAGGGAGAGGGATGGTCACCCCTGTGCTCGGCTTTGAGGTGCCAAGGACCGGCACTGCCTTGGCTGGAGAAAGCCGCCCAAGGCCGGTTGGAGGCTGGCGCCTGCAGGCAACCCTGGGCTTGGGCTTTGGGGGCGGCGTAGGGGGCGCGGCGAAGGGCTGCCGGTTGACCGCTTGCGCTCGCGGGAGGTAAGAGGACTAAGAAGGGGCTGTGGGGGACAGACCGGGCCGAGGCGCCTGGCGTGAGGCCGGGGCTGCTAGGCTTTATGCCCGGGCGGCGGCCCCGACCCCACCCTCCCACTACCCACCCCCCCACCCCCGACCCCGCCCAGCCCCGCTGGCCAGGGGTCCTGCGCCGGGGTTGGCGGCTGCAGAGGGTCCAGGGGCGTGGCGGCCGCAAAAGGAGTGGTGGGCAAAAGCCTACAGCACCCGGTATTCCCAGGCTGTCTCCCATCCAAGTACTAACCAGGCCCGACCCTGCTTAGCTTCCGAGATCAGTCGAGATCGGGCGCGTTCAGGGTGGTATGGCCGTAGACGCTGGGACCGGGCTCCCGGCGCCCCAAGAGCAGCCGCCCGGCCTGCGTGGTGAGCGCGCGCCAGGTTGTTGGGCCGCGCCAGCGGCGAGTCTCTCCCCGCTGGCCGGCAACAGTGGCGCCGCGCCTCCCGCCTGCTCCCCGCCTCCACAGGACGCCGCGGGCCTGGGCAGCGGGTTACTCCTTGCCCGCCGCGAGGCCCCTTCTCGCCACCCGTGGCTCCACGGGGCCTCTGCCACTTCCCTGGCGGTGACAGAAGCCAGCGAGACAGGGGTTGGGAGTTGGGGGGCAGGAAGGAGGGACGCACAGGCTGGGTCACGGACTGCGACAGACGCACGGAGGCTGTGTTGAAGTGGCTGCTCCTCCACCGGAGTGCGGTCGCGCCCGGGGCTGGGCTCCGTTAAGGAGGCAGTGCCCGGGGGGTGGGCAGTCACCGTGGGTCCCCGGGACAGGCCTCCAGGGTCTGCGGAGTGACGGTGGGGTCCGAGCCCCGCCCGGGGTCCCGCACGCGGGAGGAGAGGCTCAGGCCCAGGCACCCTCCTCCTGTGGGTTTTGTGCCTGCCTGCCTGCCTGCATTTCCCCTGTGGTGGTCTCTCCTGGAGGCCCGGGGAGAGGGCCGCGCGCGCGCAGGTGTGGCGCTCCCTACCTCCGCTGCTTTGTCCGGGCTCTTTTGTGGCTGTGCGAGGAGGGGGGGAGGGGGGGGCGGGAAATGGAGGGGCCGCCGCGGGGCGTGGGAGAGGGGCCGCGGTGCCTGCCAGGGGAGACGGAGGCCTCCGGTGGGGTGGGGCGGCTGGGCGTCCCCTCGGCCCGCGGTCCGGGGACACCCGGAGCCTCTGTCTCGGGGCCGGGTGCAGGGAGAGCGATGGTCACCCCTGTGCTTGGCCCCGAGGTGCCAAGGACCGGCACTGCCTTGGCTGGAGAAAGCCGCCGAGGCCGGTGGGAGGCCGGCGCCGGCGGGCAGCCCCGGGCTTGGGCTTTTCGGGCGGCGTAGGGGGCGCGGCGAAGGGCTGCCGGTTGACCGCTTGCGCTCGCGGGAGGGAAGAGGACTAAGAAGGGGCTGTGGGGGACAGACCGGGCCGAGGCGCCTGGCGTGAGGCCGGGGCTGCTAGGCTTTATGCCCGGGCGGCGGCCCCGACCCCACCCTCCCACTACCCACCCCCCCACCCCCGACCCCGCCCAGCCCCGCTGGCCAGGGGTCCTGCGCCGGGGTTGGCGGCTGCAGAGGGTCCAGGGGCGTGGCGGCCGCAAAAGGAGTGGCGGGCAAAAGCCTACAGCACCCGGTATTCCCAGGCGGTCTCCCATCCAAGTACTAACCAGGCCCGACCCTGCTTAGCTTCCGAGATCAGACGAGATGGGGCGCGTTCAGGGTGGTATGGCCGTAGACGCTGGGACCGGGCTCCCGGCGCCCCAAGAGCAGCCGCCCGGCCTGCGTGGTGAGCGCACGCCAGGTTGTTGGGCCGCGCCGGCGGCGAGCCTCTCCCCGCTGGCCGGCAACAGTGGCGCCGCGCCTCCCGCCTGCTCCCCGCCTCCACATGACGCCGCGGGCCTGGGCAGCGGGTTACTCCTTGCCCGCCGCGAGGCCCCTTCTCGCCACCCGTGGCTCCACGGGGCCTCTGCCACTTCCCTGGCGGTGACAGAAGCCAGCGAGACAGGGGTTGGGAGTTGGGGGGCAGGAAGGAGGGACGCACAGGCTGGGTCACGGACTGCGACAGACGCACGGAGGCTGTGTTGAAGTGGCCGCTCCTCCACCGGAGTGCGGTCGCGCCCGGGGCTGGGCTCCGTTAAGGAGGCAGTGCCCGGGGGGTGGGCAGTCACCGTGGGACCCCGGGACAGGCCTCCAGGGTCTGCGGAGTGACGGTGGGGTCCGAGCCCCGCCCGGGGTCCCGCACGCGGGAGGAGAGGCTCAGGCCCAGGCACCCTCCTCCTGTGGGTTTTGTGCCTGCCTGCCTGCCTGCATTTCCCCTGTGGTGGTCTCTCCTGGAGGCCCGGGGAGAGGGCCGCGCGCGCGCAGGTGTGGCGCTCCCTACCTCCGCTGCTTTGTCCGGGCTCTTTTGTGGCTGTGCGAGGAGGGGGGGAGGGGGGGGCGGGGGATGGAGGGGCCGCCGCGGGGCGTGGGAGAGGGGCCGCGGTGCCTGCCAGGGGAGACGGAGGCCTCCGGTGGGGTGGGGCGGCTGGGCGTCCCCTCGGCCCGCGGTCCGGGGACACCCGGAGCCTCTGTCTCGGGGCCGGGTGCAGGGAGAGCGATGGTCACCCCTGTGCTTGGCCCCGAAGTGCCAAGGACCGGTACTGCCTTGGCTGGAGAAAGCCGCCGAGGCCGGTGGGAGGCCGGCGCCGGCGGGCAGCCCCGGGCTTGGGCTTTGCGGGCGGCGTAGGGGGCGCGGCGAAGGGCTGCCGGTTGACCGCTTGCGCTCGCGGGAGGGAAGAGGACTAAGAAGGGGCTGTGGGGGACAGACCGGGCCGAGGCGCCTGGCGTGAGGCCGGGGCTGCTAGGCTTTATGCCCGGGCGGCGGCCCCGACCCCACCCTCCCACTACCCACCACCCCACCCCCGACCCCGCCCAGCCCCGCTGGCCAGGGGTCCTGCGCCGGGGTTGGCGGCTGCAGAGGGTCCAGGGGCGTGGCGGCCGCAAAAGGAGTGGCGGGCAAAAGCCTACAGCACCCGGTATTCCCAGGCGGTCTCCCATCCAAGTACTAACCAGGCCCGACCCTGCTTAGCTTCCGAGATCAGACGAGATCGGGCGCGTTCAGGGTGGTATGGCCGTAGACGCTGGGACCGGGCTCCCGGCGCCCCAAGAGCAGCCGCCCGGCCTGCGTGGTGAGCGCGCGCCAGGTTGTTGGGCCGCGCCGGCGGCGAGCCTCTCCCCGCTGGCCGGCAACAGTGGCGCCGCGCCTCCCGCCTGCTCCCCGCCTCCACAGGACGCCGCGGGCCTGGGCAGCGGGTTACTCCTTGCCCGCCGCGAGGCCCCTTCTCGCCACCCGTGGCTCCACGGGGCCTCTGCCACTTCCCTGGCGGTGACAGAAGCCAGCGAGACAGGGGTTGGGAGTTGGGGGGCAGGAAGGAGGGACGCACAGGCTGGGTCACGGACTGCGACAGACGCACGGAGGCTGTGTTGAAGTGGCCGCTCCTCCACCGGAGTGCGGTCGCGCCCGGGGCTGGGCTCCGTTAAGGAGGCAGTGCCCGGGGGGTGGGCAGTCACCGTGGGACCCCGGGACAGGCCTCCAGGGTCTGCGGAGTGACGGTGGGGTCCGAGCCCCGCCCGGGGTCCCGCACGCGGGAGGAGAGGCTCAGGCCCAGGCACCCTCCTCCTGTGGGTTTTGTGCCTGCCTGCCTGCCTGCATTTCCCCTGTGGTGGTCTCTCCTGGAGGCCCGGGGAGAGGGCCGCGCGCGCGCAGGTGTGGCGCTCCCTACCTCCGATGCTTTGTCCGGGCTCTTTTGTGGCTGTGCGAGGAGGGGGGGAGGGGGGGCGGGGGATGGAGGGGCCGCCGCGGGGCGTGGGAGAGGGGCCGCGGTGCCTGCCAGGGGAGACGGAGGCCTCCGGTGGGGTGGGGCGGCTGGGCGTCCCCTCGGCCCGCGGTCCGGGGACACCCGGAGCCTCTGTCTCGGGGCCGGGTGCAGGGAGAGCGATGGTCACCCCTGTGCTTGGCCCCGAGGTGCCAAGGACCGGCACTGCCTTGGCTGGAGAAAGCCGCAGGCCGGTGGGAGGCCGGCGCCGGCGGGCAGCCCCGGGCTTGGGCTTTGGGGGCGGCGTAGGGGGCGCGGCGAAGGGCTGCCGGTTGACCGCTTGCGCTCGCGGGAGGGAAGAGGACTAAGAAGGGGCTGTGGGGGACAGACCGGCCGAGGCGCCTGGCGTGAGGCCGGGGTGCGAGGCTTTATGCCCGGGCGGCGGCCCCGACCCCACCCGCCCACTACCCACCACCCCACCCCCGACCCCGCCCAGCCCCGCTGGCCAGGGGTCCTGCGCCGGGGTTGGCGGCTGCAGAGGGTCCAGGGGCGTGGCGGGCAAAAGCCTACAGCACCCGGTATCCCCAGGCGGTCTCCCATCCAAGTACTAACCAGGCCCGACCCTGCTTAGCTTCCGAGATCAGACGAGATCGGGCGCGTGCAGGGTGGTATGGCCGTAGACGCTGGGACCGGGCTTCCGGCGCCCCAAGAGCAGTCGCCCGGCCTGCGTGGTGAGCGCGCGCCAGGTTGTTGGGCCGCGCCGGCGGCGAGCCTCTCCCCGCTGGCCGGCAACAGTGGCGCCGCGCCTCCCGCCTGCTCCCCGCCTCCACAGGACGCCGCGGACCTGGGCAGCGGGTTACTCCTTGCCCGCCGCGAGGCCCCTTCTCGCCACCCGTGGCTCCACGGGGCCTCTGCCACTTCCCTGGCGGTGACAGAAGCCAGCGAGACAGGGGTTGGGAGTTGGGGGGCAGGAAGGAGGGACGCACAGGCTGGGTCACGGACTGCGACAGACGCATGGAGGCTGTGTTGAAGTGGCCGCTCCTCCACCGGAGTGCGGTCGCGCCCGGCGTTGGTCTTTGTTAAGGAGGCAGTGCCCGGGGGGTGGGCAGTCACCGTGGGACCCCGGGGCAGGCCTCCAGGGTCTGCGGAGTGACGGTGGGGTCCGAGCCCCGCCCGGGGTCCCGCACGCGGGGGAGAGGCTCTGGCCCAGGCACCCTCCTCCTGTGGGTTTTGTGCCTGCCTGCCTGCCTGCATTTCCCCTGTGGTGGTCTCTCCTGGAGGCCCGGGGAGAGGGCCGCGCGCGCGCGCGCAGGTGTGGCGCTCCCTACCTCCGCTGCTTTGTCCGGGCTCTTTTGTGGCTGTCCGAGGAGGGGGGGAGGGGGGACGGGGGATGGAGGGGCCGCCGCGGGTCGTGGGAGAGGGGCCGCGGTGCCTGCCAGGGGAGACGGAGGCCTCCGGTGGGGTGGGGCGGCTGGGCGTCCCCTCGGCCCGCGGTCCGGGGACACCCGGAGCCTCTGTCTCGGGGCCGGGTGCAGGGAGAGCGATGGTCACCCCTGTGCTTGGCCCCGAGGTGCCAAGGACCGGCACTGCCTTGGCTGGAGAAAGCCGCCGAGGCCGGTGGGAGGCCGGCGCCGGCGGGCAGCCCCGGGCTTGGGCTTTGGGGGCGGCGTAGGGGGCGCGGCGAAGGGTTGCCGGTTGACCGCTTGCGCTCGCGGGAGGGAAGAGGACTAAGAAGGGGCTGTGGGGGACAGACCGGCCGAGGCGCCTGGCGTGAGGCCGGGGTGCGAGGCTTTATGCCCGGGCGGCGGCCCCGACCCCACCCGCCCACTACCCACCCCCCCACCCCCGACCCCGCCCAGCCCCGCTGGCCAGGGGTCCTGCGCCGGGGTTGGCGGCTGCAGAGGGTCCAGGGGCGTGGCGGCCGCAAAAGGAGTGGCGGGCAAAAGCCTACAGCACCCGGTATTCCCAGGCGGTCTCCCATCCAAGTACTAACCAGGCCCGACCCTGCTTAGCTTCCGAGATCAGACGAGATCGGGCGCGTTCAGCGTGGTATGGCCGTAGACGCTGCGACCGGGCTCCCGGCGCCCCAAGAGCAGCCGCCCGGCCTGCGTGGTGAGCGCGCGCCAGGTTGTTGGGCCGCGCCGGCGGCGAGTCTCTCCCCGCTGGCCGGCAACAGTGGCGCCGCGCCTCCCGCCTGCTCCCCGCCTCCACAGGACGCCGCGGACCTGGGCAGCGGGTTACTCCTTGCCCGCCGCGAGGCCCCTTCTCGCCACCCGTGGCTCCACGGGGCCTCTGCCACTTCCCTGGCGGTGACAGAAGCCAGCGAGACAGGGGTTGGGAGTTGGGGGGCAGGAAGGAGGGACGCACAGGCTGGGTCACGGACTGCGACAGACGCACGGAGGCTGTGTTGAAGTGGCCGCTCCTCCACCGGAGTGCGGTCGCGCCCGGGGCTGGGCTCCGTTAAGGAGGCAGTGCCCGGGGGGTGGGCAGTCACCGTGGGACCCCGGGACAGGCCTCCAGGGTCTGCGGAGTGACGGTGGGGTCCGAGCCCCGCCCGGGGTCCCGCACGCGGGAGGAGAGGCTCAGGCCCAGGCACCCTCCTCCTGTGGGTTTTGTGCCTGCCTGCCTGCCTGCATTTCCCCTGTGGTGGTCTCTCCTGGAGGCCCGGGGAGAGGGCCGCGCGCGCGCAGGTGTGGCGCTCCCTACCTCCGATGCTTTGTCCGGGCTCTTTTGTGGCTGTGCGAGGAGGGGGGGAGGGGGGGCGGGGGATGGAGGGGCCGCCGCGGGGCGTGGGAGAGGGGCCGCGGTGCCTGCCAGGGGAGACGGAGGCCTCCGGTGGGGTGGGGCGGCTGGGCGTCCCCTCGGCCCGCGGTCCGGGGACACCCGGAGCCTCTGTCTCGGGGCCGGGTGCAGGGAGAGCGATGGTCACCCTGTGCTTGGCCCCGAGGTGCCAAGGACCGGCACTGCCTTGGCTGGAGAAAGCCGCCGAGGCCGGTGGGAGGCCGGCGCCGGCGGGCAGCCCCGGGCTTGGGCTTTGGGGGCGGCGTAGGGGGCGCGGCGAAGGGCTGCCGGTTGACCGCTTGCGCTCGCGGGAGGGAAGAGGACTAAGAAGGGGCTGTGGGGGACAGACCGGCCGAGGCGCCTGGCGTGAGGCCGGGGTGCGAGGCTTTATGCCCGGGCGGCGGCCCCGACCCCACCCGCCCACTACCCACCACCCCACCCCCGACCCCGCCCAGCCCCGCTGGCCAGGGGTCCTGCGCCGGGGTTGGCGGCTGCAGAGGGTCCAGGGGCGTGGCGGGCAAAAGCCTACAGCACCCGGTATCCCCAGGCGGTCTCCCATCCAAGTACTAACCAGGCCCGACCCTGCTTAGCTTCCGAGATCAGACGAGATCGGGCGCGTGCAGGGTGGTATGGCCGTAGACGCTGGGACCGGGCTTCCGGCGCCCCAAGAGCAGTCGCCCGGCCTGCGTGGTGAGCGCGCGCCAGGTTGTTGGGCCGCGCCGGCGGCGAGCCTCTCCCCGCTGGCCGGCAACAGTGGCGCCGCGCCTCCCGCCTGCTCCCCGCCTCCACAGGACGCCGCGGACCTGGGCAGCGGGTTACTCCTTGCCCGCCGCGAGGCCCCTTCTCGCCACCCGTGGCTCCACGGGGCCTCTGCCACTTCCCTGGCGGTGACAGAAGCCAGCGAGACAGGGGTTGGGAGTTGGGGGGCAGGAAGGAGGGACGCACAGGCTGGGTCACGGACTGCGACAGACGCATGGAGGCTGTGTTGAAGTGGCCGCTCCTCCACCGGAGTGCGGTCGCGCCCGGCGTTGGTCTTTGTTAAGGAGGCAGTGCCCGGGGGGTGGGCAGTCACCGTGGGACCCCGGGGCAGGCCTCCAGGGTCTGCGGAGTGACGGTGGGGTCCGAGCCCCGCCCGGGGTCCCGCACGCGGGGGAGAGGCTCTGGCCCAGGCACCCTCCTCCTGTGGGTTTTGTGCCTGCCTGCCTGCCTGCATTTCCCCTGTGGTGGTCTCTCCTGGAGGCCCGGGGAGAGGGCCGCGCGCGCGCGCAGGTGTGGCGCTCCCTACCTCCGCTGCTTTGTCCGGGCTCTTTTGTGGCTGTCCGAGGAGGGGGGGAGGGGGGACGGGGGATGGAGGGGCCGCCGCGGGTCGTGGGAGAGGGGCCGCGGTGCCTGCCAGGGGAGACGGAGGCCTCCGGTGGGGTGGGGCGGCTGGGCGTCCCCTCGGCCCGCGGTCCGGGACACCCGGAGCCTCTGTCTCGGGGCCGGGTGCAGGGAGAGCGATGGTCACCCCTGTGCTTGGCCCCGAGGTGCCAAGGACCGGCACTGCCTTGGCTGGAGAAAGCCGCCGAGGCCGGTGGGAGGCCGGCGCCGGCGGGCAGCCCCGGGCTTGGGCTTTGGGGGCGGCGTAGGGGGCGCGGCGAAGGGTTGCCGGTTGACCGCTTGCGCTCGCGGGAGGGAAGAGGACTAAGAAGGGGCTGTGGGGGACAGACCGGCCGAGGCGCCTGGCGTGAGGCCGGGGTGCGAGGCTTTATGCCCGGGCGGCGGCCCCGACCCCACCCGCCCACTACCCACCCCCCCACCCCCGACCCCGCCCAGCCCCGCTGGCCAGGGGTCCTGCGCCGGGGTTGGCGGCTGCAGAGGGTCCAGGGGCGTGGCGGCCGCAAAAGGAGTGGCGGGCAAAAGCCTACAGCACCCGGTATTCCCAGGCGGTCTCCCATCCAAGTACTAACCAGGCCCGACCCTGCTTAGCTTCCGAGATCAGACGAGATCGGGCGCGTTCAGCGTGGTATGGCCGTAGACGCTGCGACCGGGCTCCCGGCGCCCCAAGAGCAGCCGCCCGGCCTGCGTGGTGAGCGCGCGCCAGGTTGTTGGGCCGCGCCGGCGGCGAGTCTCTCCCCGCTGGCCGGCAACAGTGGCGCCGCGCCTCCCGCCTGCTCCCCGCCTCCACAGGACGCCGCGGACCTGGGCAGCGGGTTACTCCTTGCCCGCCGCGAGGCCCCTTCTCGCCACCCGTGGCTCCACGGGGCCTCTGCCACTTCCCTGGCGGTGACAGAAGCCAGCGAGACAGGGGTTGGGAGTTGGGGGGCAGGAAGGAGGGACGCACAGGCTGGGTCACGGACTGCGACAGACGCACGGAGGCTGTGTTGAAGTGGCCGCTCCTCCACCGGAGTGCGGTCGCGCCCGGCGTTGGTCTTTGTTAAGGAGGCAGTGCCCGGGGGGTGGGCAGTCACCGTGGGACCCCGGGGCAGGCCTCCAGGGTCTGCGGAGTACGGTGGGGTCCGAGCCCCGCCCGGGGTCCCGCACGCGGGAGAGAGGCTCAGGCCCAGGCACCCTCCTCCTGTGGGTTTTGTGCCTGCCTGCTTGCCTGCATTTCCCCTGTGGTGGTCTCTCCTGGAGGTTCGGGGAGAGGGCCGCGCGCGCGCGCAGGTGTGGCGCTCCCTACCTCCGCTGCTTTGTCCGGGCTCTTTTGTGGCTGTGCCGGGGGGGGGGGGGGGGGGGGGGAGGGGGGGGAGGGGGGCGGGGGATGGAGGGGCCGCCGCGGGGCGTGGGAGAGGGGCCGCGGTGCCTGCCAGGGGAGACGGAGGCCTCCGGTGGGGTGGGGCGGCTGGGCGTCCCCTACGCCCGCGGTCCAGGGACACCCGGAGCCTCTGTCTCGGGGCCCGGGTGCAGGGAGAGGGATGGTCACCCCTGTGCTCGGCTTTGAGGTGCCAAGGACCGGCACTGCCTTGGCTGGAGAAAGCCGCCCAAGGCCGGTTGGAGGCTGGCGCCTGCAGGCAACCCTGGGCTTGGGCTTTGGGGGCGGCGTAGGGGGCGCGGCGAAGGGCTGCCGGTTGACCGCTTGCGCTCGCGGGAGGTAAGAGGACTAAGAAGGGGCTGTGGGGGACAGACCGGGCCGAGGCGCCTGGCGTGAGGCCGGGGCTGCTAGGCTTTATGCCCGGGCGGCGGCCCCGACCCCACCCTCCCACTACCCACCCCCCCACCCCCGACCCAGCCCAGCCCCGCTGGCCAGGGGTCCTGCGCCGGGGTTGGCGGCTGCAGAGGGTCCAGGGGCGTGGCGGCCGCAAAGGAGTGGTGGGCAAAAGCCTACAGCACCCGGTATTCCCAGGCGGTCTCCCATCCAAGTACTAACCAGGCCCGACCCTGCTTAGCTTCCGAGATCAGACGAGATCGGGCGCGTTCAGGGTGGTATGGCCGTAGACGCTGGGACCGGGCTCCCGGCGCCCCAAGAGCAGCCGCCCGGCCTGCGTGGTGAGCGCGCGCCAGGTTGTTGGGCCGCGCCAGCGGCGAGTCTCTCCCCGCTGGCCGGCAACAGTGGCGCCGCGCCTCCCGCCTGCTCCCCGCCTCCACAGGACGCCGCGGGCCTGGGCAGCGGGTTACTCCTTGCCCGCCGCGAGGCCCCTTCTCGCCACCCGTGGCTCCACGGGGCCTCTGCCACTTCCCTGGCGGTGACAGAAGCCAGCGAGACAGGGGTTGGGAGTTGGGGGGCAGGAAGGAGGGACGCACAGGCTGGGTCACGGACTGCGACAGACGCACGGAGGCTGTGTTGAAGTGGCCGCTCCTCCACCGGAGTGCGGTCGCGCCCGGGGCTGGGCTCCGTTAAGGAGGCAGTGCCCGGGGGGTGGGCAGTCACCGTGGGTCCCCGGGACAGGCCTCCAGGGTCTGCGGAGTGACGGTGGGGTCCGAGCCCCGCCCGGGGTCCCGCACGCGGGAGGAGAGGCTCAGGCCCAGGCACCCTCCTCCTGTGGGTTTTGTGCCTGCCTGCCTGCCTGCATTTCCCCTGTGGTGGTCTCTCCTGGAGGCCCGGGGAGAGGGCCGCGCGCGCGCAGGTGTGGCGCTCCCTACCTCCGCTGCTTTGTCCGGGCTCTTTTGTGGCTGTGCGAGGAGGGGGGGAGGGGGGGGCGGGGGATGGAGGGGCCGCCGCGGGGCGTGGGAGAGGGGCCGCGGTGCCTGCCAGGGGAGACGGAGGCCTCCGGTGGGGTGGGGCGGCTGGGCGTCCCCTCGGCCCGCGGTCCGGGGACACCCGGAGCCTCTGTCTCGGGGCCGGGTGCAGGGAGAGCGATGGTCACCCCTGTGCTTGGCCCCGAGGGTGCCAAGGACCGGCACTGCCTTGGCTGGAGAAAGCCGCCGAGGCCGGTGGGAGGCCGGCGCCGGCGGGCAGCCCCGGGCTTGGGCTTTGGGGGCGGCGTAGGGGGCGCGGCGAAGGGCTGCCGGTTGACCGCTTGCGCTCGCGGGAGGGAAGAGGACTAAGAAGGGGCTGTGGGGGACAGACCGGCCGAGGCGCCTGGCGTGAGGCCGGGGTGCGAGGCTTTATGCCCGGGCGGCGGCCCCGACCCCACCCGCCCACTACCCACCACCCCACCCCCGACCCCGCCCAGCCCCGCTGGCCAGGGGTCCTGCGCCGGGGTTGGCGGCTGCAGAGGGTCCAGGGGCGTGGCGGGCAAAAGCCTACAGCACCCGGTATCCCCAGGCGGTCTCCCATCCAAGTACTAACCAGGCCCGACCCTGCTTAGCTTCCGAGATCAGACGAGATCCGGCGCGTTCAGCGTGGTATGGCCATAGACGCTGCGACCGGGCTCCCGGCGCCCCAAGAGCAGCCGCCCGGCCTGCGTGGTGAGCGCGCGCCAGGTTGTTGGGCCGCGCCGGCGGCGAGCCTCTCCCCGCTGGCCGGCAACAGTGGCGCCGCGCCTCCCGCCTGCTCCCCGCCTCCACAGGACGCCGCGGACCTGGGCAGCGGGTTACTCCTTGCCCGCCGCGAGGCCCCTTCTCGCCACCCGTGGCTCCACGGGGCCTCTGCCACTTCCCTGGCGGTGACAGAAGCCAGCGAGACAGGGGTTGGGAGTTGGGGGGCAGGAAGGAGGGACGCACAGGCTGGGTCACGGACTGCGACAGACGCACGGAGGCTGTGTTGAAGTGGCCGCTCCTCCACCGGAGTGCGGTCGCGCCCGGCGTTGGTCTTTGTTAAGGAGGCAGTGCCCGGGGGGTGGGCAGTCACCGTGGGACCCCGGGGCAGGCCTCCAGGGTCTGCGAAGTGACGGTGGGGTCCGAGCCCCGCCCGGGGTCCCGCACGCGGGGGAGAGGCTCTGGCCCAGGCACCCTCCTCCTGTGGGTTTTGTGCCTGCCTGCCTGCCTGCATTTCCCCTGTGGTGGTCTCTTCTGGAGGTTCGGGGAGAGGGCCGCGCGCGCGCGCAGGTGTGGCGCTCCCTACCTCCGCTGCTTTGTCCGGGCTCTTTTGTGGCTGTGCGGGGGGGGGGGGGGGGGGGGGGGGGAGGGGGGGGAGGGGGGGCGGGGGATGGAGGGGCCGCCGCGGGGCGTGGGAGAGGGGCCGCGGTGCCTGCCAGGGGAGACGGAGGCCTCCGGTGGGGTGGGGCGGCTGGGCGTCCCCTCGGCCCGCGGTCCGGGGACACCCGGAGCCTCTGTCTCGGGGCCGGGTGCAGGGAGAGCGATGGTCACCCCTGTGCTTGGCCCCGAGGTGCCAAGGACCGGCACTGCCTTGGCTGGAGAAAGCCGCCGAGGCCGGTGGGAGGCCGGCGCCGGCGGGCAGCCCCGGGCTTGGGCTTTGCGGGCGGCGTAGGGGGCGCGGCGAAGGGCTGCCGGTTGACCGCTTGCGCTCGCGGGAGGGAAGAGGACTAAGAAGGGGCTGTGGGGGACAGACCGTGCCGAGGCGCCTGGCGTGAGGCCGGGGCTGCTAGGCTTTATGCCCGGGCGGCGGCCCCGACCCCACCCTCCCACTACCCACCCCCCCACCCCCGACCCCGCCCAGCCCCGCTGGCCAGGGGTCCTGCGCCGGGGTTGGCGGCTGCAGAGGGTCCAGGGGCGTGGCGGCCGCAAAAGGAGTGGCGGGCAAAAGCCTACAGCACCCGGTATTCCCAGGCGGTCTCCCATCCAAGTACTAACCAGGCCCGACCCTGCTTAGCTTCCGAGATCAGTGGAGATCCGGCGCGTGCAGGGTGGTATGGCCGTAGACGCTGGGACCGGGCTCCCGGCGCCCCAAGAGCAGTCGCCCGGCCTGCGTGGTGAGCGCGCGCCAGGTTGTTGGGCCGCGCCGGCGGCGAGCCTCTCCCCGCTGGCCGGCAACAGTGGCGCCGCGCCTCCCGCCTGCTCCCCGCCTCCACAGGACGCCGCGGACCTGGGCAGCGGGTTACTCCTTGCCCGCCGCGAGGCCCCTTCTCGCCACCCGTGGCTCCACGGGGCCTCTGCCACTTCCCTGGCGGTGACAGAAGCCAGCGAGACAGGGGTTGGGAGTTGGGGGGCAGGAAGGAGGGACGCACAGGCTGGGTCACGGACTGCGACAGACGCATGGAGGCTGTGTTGAAGTGGCCGCTCCTCCACCGGAGTGCGGTCGCGCCCGGCGTTGGTCTTTGTTAAGGAGGCAGTGCCCGGGGGGTGGGCAGTCACCGTGGGACCCCGGGGCAGGCCTCCAGGGTCTGCGGAGTGACGGTGGGGTCCGAGCCCCGCCCGGGGTCCCGCACGCGGGGGAGAGGCTCTGGCCCAGGCACCCTCCTCCTGTGGGTTTTGTGCCTGCCTGCCTGCCTGCATTTCCCCTGTGGTGGTCTCTCCTGGAGGCCCGGGGAGAGGGCCGCGCGCGCGCGCAGGTGTGGCGCTCCCTACCTCCGCTGCTTTGTCCGGGCTCTTTTGTGGCTGTGCGAGGAGGGGGGGAGGGGGGACGGGGGATGGAGGGGCCGCCGCGGGTCGTGGGAGAGGGGCCGCGGTGCCTGCCAGGGGAGACGGAGGCCTCCGGTGGGGTGGGGCGGCTGGGCGTCCCCTCGGCCCGCGGTCCGGGGACACCCGGAGCCTCTGTCTCGGGGCCGGGTGCAGGGAGAGCGATGGTCACCCCTGTGCTTGGCCCCGAGGTGCCAAGGACCGGCACTGCCTTGGCTGGAGAAAGCCGCCGAGGCCGGTGGGAGGCCGGCGCCGGCGGGCAGCCCCGGGCTTGGGCTTTGGGGGCGGCGTAGGGGGCGCGGCGAAGGGTTGCCGGTTGACCGCTTGCGCTCGCGGGAGGGAAGAGGACTAAGAAGGGGCTGTGGGGGACAGACCGGCCGAGGCGCCTGGCGTGAGGCCGGGGTGCGAGGCTTTATGCCCGGGCGGCGGCCCCGACCCCACCCGCCCACTACCCACCCCCCCACCCCCGACCCCGCCCAGCCCCGCTGGCCAGGGGTCCTGCGCCGGGGTTGGCGGCTGCAGAGGGTCCAGGGGCGTGGCGGCCGCAAAAGGAGTGGCGGGCAAAAGCCTACAGCACCCGGTATTCCCAGGCGGTCTCCCATCCAAGTACTAACCAGGCCCGACCCTGCTTAGCTTCCGAGATCAGACGAGATCGGGCGAGTTCAGGGTGGTATGGCCGTAGACGCTGGGACCGGGCTCCCGGCGCCCCAAGAGCAGTCGCCCGGCCTGCGTGGTGAGCGCGCGCCAGGTTGTTGGGCCGCGCCGGCGGCGAGCCTCTCCCCGCTGGCCGGCAACAGTGGCGCCGCGCCTCCCGCCTGCTCCCCGCCTCCACAGGACGCCGCGGGCCTGGGCAGCGGGTTACTCCTTGCCCGCCGCGAGGCCCCTTCTCGCCACCCGTGGCTCCACGGGGCCTCTGCCACTTCCCTGGCGGTGACAGAAGCCAGCGAGACAGGGGTTGGGAGTTGGGGGGCAGGAAGGAGGGACGCACAGGCTGGGTCACGGACTGCGACAGACGCACGGAGGCTGTGTTGAAGTGGCCGCTCCTCCACCGGAGTGCGGTCGCGCCCGGGGCTGGGCTCCGTTAAGGAGGCAGTGCCCGGGGAGTGGGCAGTCACCGTGGGACCCCGGGACAGGCCTCCAGGGTCTGCGGAGTGACGGTGGGGTCCGAGCCCCGCCCGGGGTCCCGCACGCGGGAGGAGAGGCTCAGGCCCAGGCACCCTCCTCCTGTGGGTTTTGTGCCTGCCTGCCTGCCTGCATTTCCCCTGTGGTGGTCTCTCCTGGAGGCCCGGGGAGAGGGCCGCGCGCGCGCAGGTGTGGCGCTCCCTACCTCCGCTGCTTTGTCCGGGCTCTTTTGTGGCTGTGCCGGGGGGGGGGGGGGGGGGGAGGGGGGGGAGGGGGGGCGGGGGATGGAGGGGCCGCCGCGGGGCGTGGGAGAGGGGCCGCGGTGCCTGCCAGGGGAGACGGAGGCCTCCGGTGGGGTGGGGCGGCTGGGCGTCCCCTCGGCCCGCGGTCCGGGGACACCCGGAGCCTCTGTCTCGGGGCCGGGTGCAGGGAGAGCGATGGTCACCCCTGTGCTTGGCCCCGAGGTGCCAAGGACCGGCACTGCCTTGGCTGGAGAAAGCCGCCGAGGCCGTGGGAGGCCGGCGCCGGCGGGCAGCCCCGGGCTTGGGCTTTGGGGGCGGCGTAGGGGGCGCGGCGAAGGGCTGCCGGTTGACCGCTTGCGCTCGCGGGAGGGAAGAGGACTAAGAAGGGGCTGTGGGGGACAGACCGGGCCGAGGCGCCTGGCGTGAGGCCGGGGCTGCTAGGCTTTATGCCCGGGCGGCGGCCCCGACCCCACCCGCCCACTACCCACCCCCCCACCCCCGACCCCGCCCAGCCCCGCTGGCCAGGGGTCCTGCGCTGGGGTTGGCGGCTGCAGAGGGTCCAGGGGCGTGGCGGCCGCAAAAGGAGTGGCGGGCAAAAGCCTACAGCACCCGGTATTCCGAGGCGGTCTCCCATCCAAGTACTAACCAGGCCCGACCCTGCTTAGCTTCCGAGATCAGACGAGATCGGGCGAGTTCAGGGTGGTATGGCCGTAGACGCTGGGACCGGGCTCCCGGCGCCCCAAGAGCAGTCGCCCGGCCTGCGTGGTGAGCGCGCGCCAGGTTGTTGGGCCGCGCCGGCGGCGAGCCTCTCCCCGCTGGCCGGCAACAGTGGCGCCGCGCCTCCCGCCTGCTTCCCGCCTCCACAGGACGCCACGGGCCTGGGCAGCGGGTTACTCCTTGCCCGCCGCGAGGCCCCTTCTCGCCACCCGTGGCTCCACGGGGCCTCTGCCACTTCCCTGGCGGTGACAGA
This sequence comes from Rhinolophus hipposideros, assembly GCF_964194185.1. Taxonomy (NCBI): domain Eukaryota; kingdom Metazoa; phylum Chordata; class Mammalia; order Chiroptera; family Rhinolophidae; genus Rhinolophus; species Rhinolophus hipposideros. The sequence continues at coordinate 30,697 of NW_027669376.1, read as the reverse complement.
AGCCAGCGAGACAGGGGTTGGGAGTTGGGGGGCAGGAAGGAGGGACGCACAGGCTGGGTCACGGACTGCGACAGACGCACGGAGGCTGTGTTGAAGTGGCCGCTCCTCCACCGGAGTGCGGTCGCCCCCGGCGTTGGTCTTTGTTAAGGAGGCAGTGCCCGGGGGGTAGGCAGTCACCGTGGGACCCCGGGACAGGCCTCCAGGGTCTGCGGAGTGACGGTGGGGTCCGAGCCCCGCCCGGGGTCCCGCACGCGGGAGGAGAGGCTCAGGCCCAGGCACCCTCCTCCTGTGGGTTTTGTGCCTGCCTGCCTGCCTGCATTTCCCCTGTGGTGGTCTCTCCTGGAGGCCCGGGGAGAGGGCCGCGCGCGCGCAGGTGTGGCGCTCCCTACCTCCGCTGCTTTGTCCGGGCTCTTTTGTGGCTGTGCGAGGAGGGGGGGGGGGCGGGGGATGGAGGGGCCGCCGCGGGGCGTGGGAGAGGGGCCGCGGTGCCTGCCAGGGGAGACGGAGGCCTCCGGTGGGGTGGGGCGGCTGGGCGTCCCCTCGGCCCGCGGTCCGGGGACACCCGGAGCCTCTGTCTCGGGGCCGGGTGCAGGGAGAGCGATGGTCACCCCTGTGCTTGGCCCCGAGGTGCCAAGGACCGGCACTGCCTTGGCTGGAGAAAGCCGCCGAGGCCGGTGGGAGGCCGGCGCCGGCGGGCAGCCCCGGGCTTGGGCTTTGGGGGCGGCGTAGGGGGCGCGGCGAAGGGTTGCCGGTTGACCGCTTGCGCTCGCGGGAGGGAAGAGGACTAAGCAGGGGCTGTGGGGGACAGACCGGGCCGAGGCGCCTGGCGTGAGGCCGGGGTGCGAGGCTTTATGCCCGGGCGGCGGCCCCGACCCCACCCGCCCACTACCCACCCCCCCACCCCCGACCCCGCCCAGCCCCGCTGGCCAGGGGTCCTGCGCCGGGGTTGGCGGCTGCAGAGGGTCCAGGGGCGTGGCGGCCGCAAAAGGAGTGGCGGGCAAAAGCCTACAGCACCCGGTATTCCCAGGCGGTCTCCCATCCAAGTACTAACCAGGCCCGACCCTGCTTAGCTTCCGAGATCAGACGAGATCGGGCGAGTTCAGGGTGGTATGGCCGTAGACGCTGCGACCGGGCTCCCGGCGCCCCAAGAGCAGCCGCCCGGCCTGCGTGGTGAGCGCGCGCCAGGTTGTTGGGCTGCGCCGGCGGCGAGCCTCTCCCCGCTGGCCGGCAACAGTGGCGCCGCGCCTCCCGCCTGCTCCCCGCCTCCACAGGACGCCGCGGGCCTGGGCAGCGGGTTACTCCTTGCCCGCCGCGAGGCCCCTTCTCGCCACCCGTGGCTCCACGGGGCCTCTGCCACTTCCCTGGCGGTGACAGAAGCCAGCGAGACAGGGGTTGGGAGTTGGGGGGCAGGAAGGAGGGACGCACAGGCTGGGTCACGGACTGCGACAGACGCACGGAGGCTGTGTTGAAGTGGCCGCTCCTCCACCGGAGTGCGGTCGCGCCCGGGGCTGGGCTCCGTTAAGGAGGCAGTGCCCGGGGAGTGGGCAGTCACCGTGGGACCCCGGGACAGGCCTCCAGGGTCTGCGGAGTGACGGTGGGGTCCGAGCCCCGCCCAAGGTCCCGCACGCGGGAGGAGAGGCTCAGGCCCAGGCACCCTCCTCCTGTGGGTTTTGTGCCTGCCTGCCTGCCTGCATTTCCCCTGTGGTGGTCTCTCCTGGAGGCCCGGGGAGAGGGCCGCGCGCGCGCAGGTGTGGCGCTCCCTACCTCCGCTGCTTTGTCCGGGCTCTTTTGTGGCTGTGCCGGGGGGGGGGGGGGGGGAAGGGGGGGGAAGGGGGGCGGGGGATGGAGGGGCCGCCGCGGGGCGTGGGAGAGGGGCCGCGGTGCCTGCCAGGGGAGACGGAGGCCTCCGGTGGGGTGGGGCGGCTGGGCGTCCCCTCGGCCCGCGGTCCGAGGACACCCGGAGCCTCTGTCTCGGGGCCGGGTGCAGGGAGAGCGATGGTCACCCCTGTGCTTGGCCCCGAGGTGCCAAGGACCGGCACTGCCTTGGCTGGAGAAAGCCGCCGAGGCCGGTGGGAGGCCGGCGCCGGCGGGCAGCCCCGGGCTTGGGCTTTGGGGGCGGCGTAGGGGGCGCGGCGAAGGGCTGCCGGTTGACCGCTTGCGCTCGCGGGAGGGAAGAGGACTAAGAAGGGGCTGTGGGGGACAGACCGGGCCGAGGCGCCTGGCGTGAGGCCGGGGCTGCTAGGCTTTATGCCCGGGCGGCGGCCCCGACCCCACCCGCCCACTACCCACCCCCCCACCCCCGACCCCGCCCAGCCCCGCTGGCCAGGGGTCCTGCGCCGGGGTTGGCGGCTGCAGAGGGTCCAGGGGCGTGGCGGCCGCAAAAGGAGTGGCGGGCAAAAGCCTACAGCACCCGGTATCCCCAGGCGGTCTCCCATCCAAGTACTAACCAGGCCCGACCCTGCTTAGCTTCCGAGATCAGACGAGATCGGGCGCGTTCAGCGTGGTATGGCCGTAGACGCTGCGACCGGGCTCCCGGCGCCCCAAGAGCAGCCGCCCGGCCTGCGTGGTGAGCGCGCGCCAGGTTGTTGGGCCGCGCCGGCGGCGAGTCTCTCCCAGCTGGCCGGCAACAGTGGCGCCGCGCCTCCCGCCTGCTCCCCGCCTCCACAGGACGCCGCGGACCTGGGCAGCGGGTTACTCCTTGCCCGCCGCGAGGCCCCTTCTCGCCACCCGTGGCTCCACGGGGCCTCTGCCACTTCCCTGGCGGTGACAGAAGCCAGCGAGACAGGGGTTGGGAGTTGGGGGGCAGGAAGGAGGGACGCACAGGCTGGGTCACGGACTGCGACAGACGCACGGAGGCTGTGTTGAAGTGGCCGCTCCTCCACCGGAGTGCGGTCGCGCCCGGCGTTGGTCTTTGTTAAGGAGGCAGTGCCCGGGGGGTGGGCAGTCACCGTGGGACCCCGGGGCAGGCCTCCAGGGTCTGCGGAGTGACGGTGGGGTCCGAGCCCCGCCCGGGGTCCCGCACGCGGGGGAGAGGCTCAGGCCCAGGCACCCTCCTCCTGTGGGTTTTGTGCCTGCCTGCCTGCCTGCATTTCCCCTGTGGTGGTCTCTCCTGGAGGTTCGGGGAGAGGGCCGCGCGTGCGCGCAGGTGTGGCGCTCCCTACCTCCGCTGCTTTGTCCGGGCTCTTTTGTGGCTGTGCGGGGGGGGGGGGGGGGGGGGGAGGGGGGAGAGGGGGGCGGGGGATGGAGGGGCCGCCGCGGGGCGTGGGAGAGGGGCCGCGGTGCCTGCCAGGGGAGACGGAGGCCTCCGGTGGGGTGGGGCGGCTGGGCGTCCCCTACGCCCGCGGTCCAGGGACACCCGGAGCCTCTGTCTCGGGGCCCGGGTGCAGGGAGAGGGATGGTCACCCCTGTGCTCGGCTTTGAGGTGCCAAGGACCGGCACTGCCTTGGCTGGAGAAAGCCGCCCAAGGCCGGTTGGAGGCTGGCGCCTGCAGGCAACCCTGGGCTTGGGCTTTGGGGGCGGCGTAGGGGGCGCGGCGAAGGGCTGCCGGTTGACCGCTTGCGCTCGCGGGAGGTAAGAGGACTAAGAAGGGGCTGTGGGGGACAGACCGGGCCGAGGCGCCTGGCGTGAGGCCGGGGCTGCTAGGCTTTATGCCCGGGCGGCGGCCCCGACCCCACCCTCCCACTACCCACCCCCCCACTCCCGACCCCGCCCAGCCCCGCTGGCCAGGGGTCCTGCGCCGGGGTTGGCGGCTGCAGAGGGTCCAGGGGCGTGGCGGCCGCAAAAGGAGTGGTGGGCAAAAGCCTACAGCACCCGGTATTCCCAGGCGGTCTCCCATCCAAGTACTAACCAGGCCCGACCCTGCTTAGCTTCCGAGATCAGTCGAGATCGGGCGCGTTCAGGGTGGTATGGCCGTAGACGCTGGGACCGGGCTCCCGGCGCCCCAAGAGCAGCCGCCCGGCCTGCGTGGTGAGCGCGCGCCAGGTTGTTGGGCCGCGCCAGCGGCGAGTCTCTCCCCGCTGGCCGGCAACAGTGGCGCCGCGCCTCCCGCCTGCTCCCCGCCTCCACAGGACGCCGCGGGCCTGGGCAGCGGGTTACTCCTTGCCCGCCGCGAGGCCCCTTCTCGCCACCCGTGGCTCCACGGGGCCTCTGCCACTTCCCTGGCGGTGACAGAAGCCAGCGAGACAGGGGTTGGGAGTTGGGGGGCAGGAAGGAGGGACGCACAGGCTGGGTCACGGACTGCGACAGACGCACGGAGGCTGTGTTGAAGTGGCTGCTCCTCCACCGGAGTGCGGTCGCGCCCGGGGCTGGGCTCCGTTAAGGAGGCAGTGCCCGGGGGGTGGGCAGTCACCGTGGGTCCCCGGGACAGGCCTCCAGGGTCTGCGGAGTGACGGTGGGGTCCGAGCCCCGCCCGGGGTCCCGCACGCGGGAGGAGAGGCTCAGGCCCAGGCACCCTCCTCCTGTGGGTTTTGTGCCTGCCTGCCTGCCTGCATTTCCCCTGTGGTGGTCTCTCCTGGAGGCCCGGGGAGAGGGCCGCGCGCGCGCAGGTGTGGCGCTCCCTACCTCCGCTGCTTTGTCCGGGCTCTTTTGTGGCTGTGCGAGGAGGGGGGGAGGGGGGGGCGGGGGATGGAGGGGCCGCCGCGGGGCGTGGGAGAGGGGCCGCGGTGCCTGCCAGGGGAGACGGAGGCCTCCGGTGGGGTGGGGCGGCTGGGCGTCCCCTCGGCCCGCGGTCCGGGGACACCCGGAGCCTCTGTCTCGGGGCCGGGTGCAGGGAGAGCGATGGTCACCCCTGTGCTTGGCCCCGAGGTGCCAAGGACCGGCACTGCCTTGGCTGGAGAAAGCCGCCGAGGCCGGTGGGAGGCCGGCGCCGGCGGGCAGCCCCGGGCTTGGGCTTTTCGGGCGGCGTAGGGGGCGCGGCGAAGGGCTGCCGGTTGACCGCTTGCGCTCGCGGGAGGGAAGAGGACTAAGAAGGGGCTGTGGGGGACAGACCGGGCCGAGGCGCCTGGCGTGAGGCCGGGGCTGCTAGGCTTTATGCCCGGGCGGCGGCCCCGACCCCACCCTCCCACTACCCACCCCCCCACCCCCGACCCCGCCCAGCCCCGCTGGCCAGGGGTCCTGCGCCGGGGTTGGCGGCTGCAGAGGGTCCAGGGGCGTGGCGGCCGCAAAAGGAGTGGCGGGCAAAAGCCTACAGCACCCGGTATTCCCAGGCGGTCTCCCATCCAAGTACTAACCAGGCCCGACCCTGCTTAGCTTCCGAGATCAGACGAGATGGGGCGCGTTCAGGGTGGTATGGCCGTAGACGCTGGGACCGGGCTCCCGGCGCCCCAAGAGCAGCCGCCCGGCCTGCGTGGTGAGCGCACGCCAGGTTGTTGGGCCGCGCCGGCGGCGAGCCTCTCCCCGCTGGCCGGCAACAGTGGCGCCGCGCCTCCCGCCTGCTCCCCGCCTCCACATGACGCCGCGGGCCTGGGCAGCGGGTTACTCCTTGCCCGCCGCGAGGCCCCTTCTCGCCACCCGTGGCTCCACGGGGCCTCTGCCACTTCCCTGGCGGTGACAGAAGCCAGCGAGACAGGGGTTGGGAGTTGGGGGGCAGGAAGGAGGGACGCACAGGCTGGGTCACGGACTGCGACAGACGCACGGAGGCTGTGTTGAAGTGGCCGCTCCTCCACCGGAGTGCGGTCGCGCCCGGGGCTGGGCTCCGTTAAGGAGGCAGTGCCCGGGGGGTGGGCAGTCACCGTGGGACCCCGGGACAGGCCTCCAGGGTCTGCGGAGTGACGGTGGGGTCCGAGCCCCGCCCGGGGTCCCGCACGCGGGAGGAGAGGCTCAGGCCCAGGCACCCTCCTCCTGTGGGTTTTGTGCCTGCCTGCCTGCCTGCATTTCCCCTGTGGTGGTCTCTCCTGGAGGCCCGGGGAGAGGGCCGCGCGCGCGCAGGTGTGGCGCTCCCTACCTCCGCTGCTTTGTCCGGGCTCTTTTGTGGCTGTGCGAGGAGGGGGGGAGGGGGGGGCGGGGGATGGAGGGGCCGCCGCGGGGCGTGGGAGAGGGGCCGCGGTGCCTGCCAGGGGAGACGGAGGCCTCCGGTGGGGTGGGGCGGCTGGGCGTCCCCTCGGCCCGCGGTCCGGGGACACCCGGAGCCTCTGTCTCGGGGCCGGGTGCAGGGAGAGCGATGGTCACCCCTGTGCTTGGCCCCGAAGTGCCAAGGACCGGTACTGCCTTGGCTGGAGAAAGCCGCCGAGGCCGGTGGGAGGCCGGCGCCGGCGGGCAGCCCCGGGCTTGGGCTTTGCGGGCGGCGTAGGGGGCGCGGCGAAGGGCTGCCGGTTGACCGCTTGCGCTCAAGGGAGGGAAGAGGACTAAGAAGGGGCTGTGGGGGACAGACCGGGCCGAGGCGCCTGGCGTGAGGCCGGGGCTGCTAGGCTTTATGCCCGGGCGGCGGCCCCGACCCCACCCTCCCACTACCCACCACCCCACCCCCGACCCCGCCCAGCCCCGCTGGCCAGGGGTCCTGCGCCGGGGTTGGCGGCTGCAGAGGGTCCAGGGGCGTGGCGGCCGCAAAAGGAGTGGCGGGCAAAAGCCTACAGCACCCGGTATTCCCAGGCGGTCTCCCATCCAAGTACTAACCAGGCCCGACCCTGCTTAGCTTCCGAGATCAGACGAGATCGGGCGCGTTCAGGGTGGTATGGCCGTAGACGCTGGGACCGGGCTCCCGGCGCCCCAAGAGCAGCCGCCCGGCCTGCGTGGTGAGCGCGCGCCAGGTTGTTGGGCCGCGCCGGCGGCGAGCCTCTCCCCGCTGGCCGGCAACAGTGGCGCCGCGCCTCCCGCCTGCTCCCCGCCTCCACAGGACGCCGCGGGCCTGGGCAGCGGGTTACTCCTTGCCCGCCGCGAGGCCCCTTCTCGCCACCCGTGGCTCCACGGGGCCTCTGCCACTTCCCTGGCGGTGACAGAAGCCAGCGAGACAGGGGTTGGGAGTTGGGGGGCAGGAAGGAGGGACGCACAGGCTGGGTCACGGACTGCGACAGACGCACGGAGGCTGTGTTGAAGTGGCCGCTCCTCCACCGGAGTGCGGTCGCGCCCGGCGTTGGTCTTTGTTAAGGAGGCAGTGCCCGGGGGGTGGGCAGTCACCGTGGGACCCCGGGGCAGGCCTCCAGGGTCTGCGGAGTGACGGTGGGGTCCGAGCCCCGCCCGGGGTCCCGCACGCGGGGGAGAGGCTCAGGCCCAGGCACCCTCCTCCTGTGGGTTTTGTGCCTGCCTGCTTGCCTGCATTTCCCCTGTGGTGGTCTCCCCTGGAGGTTCGGGGAGAGGGCCGCGCGCGCGCGCAGGTGTGGCGCTCCCTACCTCCGCTGCTTTGTCCGGGCTCTTTTGTGGCTGTGCCGGGGGGGGGGGGGGGAGGGGGGGGAGGGGGGCGGGGGATGGAGGGGCCGCCGCGGGGCGTGGGAGAGGGGCCGCGGTGCCTGCCAGGGGAGACGGAGGCCTCCGGTGGGGTGGGGCGGCTGGGCGTCCCCTACGCCCGCGGTCCAGGGACACCCGGAGCCTCTGTCTCGGGGCCCGGGTGCAGGGAGAGGGATGGTCACCCCTGTGCTCGGCTTTGAGGTGCCAAGGACCGGCACTGCCTTGGCTGGAGAAAGCCGCCCAAGGCCGGTTGGAGGCTGGCGCCTGCAGGCAACCCTGGGCTTGGGCTTTGGGGGCGGCGTAGGGGGCGCGGCGAAGGGCTGCCGGTTGACCGCTTGCGCTCGCGGGAGGTAAGAGGACTAAGAAGGGGCTGTGGGGGACAGACCGGGCCGAGGCGCCTGGCGTGAGGCCGGGGCTGCTAGGCTTTATGCCCGGGCGGCGGCCCCGACCCCACCCTCCCACTACCCACCCCCCCACCCCCGACCCCGCCCAGCCCCGCTGGCCAGGGGTCCTGCGCCGGGGTTGGCGGCTGCAGAGGGTCCAGGGGCGTGGCGGCCGCAAAAGGAGTGGTGGGCAAAAGCCTACAGCACCCGGTATTCCCAGGCGGTCTCCCATCCAAGTACTAACCAGGCCCGACCCTGCTTAGCTTCCGAGATCAGACGAGATCGGGCGCGTTCAGGGTGGTATGGCCGTAGACGCTGGGACCGGGCTCCCGGCGCCCCAAGAGCAGCCGCCCGGCCTGCGTGGTGAGCGCGCGCCAGGTTGTTGGGCCGCGCCAGCGGCGAGTCTCTCCCCGCTGGCCGGCAACAGTGGCGCCGCGCCTCCCGCCTGCTCCCCGCCTCCACAGGACGCCGCGGGCCTGGGCAGCGGGTTACTCCTTGCCCGCCGCGAGGCCCCTTCTCGCCACCCGTGGCTCCACGGGGCCTCTGCCACTTCCCTGGCGGTGACAGAAGCCAGCGAGACAGGGGTTGGGAGTTGGGGGGCAGGAAGGAGGGACGCACAGGCTGGGTCACGGACTGCGACAGACGCACGGAGGCTGTGTTGAAGTGGCCGCTCCTCCACCGGAGTGCGGTCGCGCCCGGGGCTGGGCTCCGTTAAGGAGGCAGTGCCCGGGGGGTGGGCAGTCACCGTGGGTCCCCGGGACAGGCCTCCAGGGTCTGCGGAGTGACGGTGGGGTCCGAGCCCCGCCCGGGGTCCCGCACGCGGGAGGAGAGGCTCAGGCCCAGGCACCCTCCTCCTGTGGGTTTTGTGCCTGCCTGCCTGCCTGCATTTCCCCTGTGGTGGTCTCTCCTGGAGGCCCGGGGAGAGGGCCGCGCGCGCGCAGGTGTGGCGCTCCCTACCTCCGCTGCTTTGTCCGGGCTCTTTTGTGGCTGTGCGAGGAGGGGGGGAGGGGGGGGCGGGGGATGGAGGGGCCGCCGCGGGGCGTGGGAGAGGGGCCGCGGTGCCTGCCAGGGGAGACGGAGGCCTCCGGTGGGGTGGGGCGGCTGGGCGTCCCCTCGGCCCGCGGTCCGGGGACACCCGGAGCCTCTGTCTCGGGGCCGGGTGCAGGGAGAGCGATGGTCACCCCTGTGCTTGGCCCCGAGGTGCCAAGGACCGGCACTGCCTTGGCTGGAGAAAGCCGCCGAGGCCGGTGGGAGGCCGGCGCCGGCGGGCAGCCCCGGGCTTGGGCTTTGGGGGCGGCGTAGGGGGCGCGGCGAAGGGCTGCCGGTTGACCGCTTGCGCTCGCGGGAGGGAAGAGGACTAAGAAGGGGCTGTGGGGGACAGACCGGCCGAGGCGCCTGGCGTGAGGCCGGGGTGCGAGGCTTTATGCCCGGGCGGCGGCCCCGACCCCACCCGCCCACTACCCACCACCCCACCCCCGACCCCGCCCAGCCCCGCTGGCCAGGGGTCCTGCGCCGGGGTTGGCGGCTGCAGAGGGTCCAGGGGCGTGGCGGGCAAAAGCCTACAGCACCCGGTATCCCCAGGCGGTCTCCCATCCAAGTACTAACCAGGCCCGACCCTGCTTAGCTTCCGAGATCAGACGAGATCCGGCGCGTTCAGCGTGGTATGGCCATAGACGCTGCGACCGGGCTCCCGGCGCCCCAAGAGCAGCCGCCCGGCCTGCGTGGTGAGCGCGCGCCAGGTTGTTGGGCCGCGCCGGCGGCGAGCCTCTCCCCGCTGGCCGGCAACAGTGGCGCCGCGCCTCCCGCCTGCTCCCCGCCTCCACAGGACGCCGCGGACCTGGGCAGCGGGTTACTCCTTGCCCGCCGCGAGGCCCCTTCTCGCCACCCGTGGCTCCACGGGGCCTCTGCCACTTCCCTGGCGGTGACAGAAGCCAGCGAGACAGGGGTTGGGAGTTGGGGGGCAGGAAGGAGGGACGCACAGGCTGGGTCACGGACTGCGACAGACGCACGGAGGCTGTGTTGAAGTGGCCGCTCCTCCACCGGAGTGCGGTCGCGCCCGGCGTTGGTCTTTGTTAAGGAGGCAGTGCCCGGGGGGTGGGCAGTCACCGTGGGACCCCGGGGCAGGCCTCCAGGGTCTGCGAAGTGACGGTGGGGTCCGAGCCCCGCCCGGGGTCCCGCACGCGGGGGAGAGGCTCTGGCCCAGGCACCCTCCTCCTGTGGGTTTTGTGCCTGCCTGCCTGCCTGCATTTCCCCTGTGGTGGTCTCTTCTGGAGGTTCGGGGAGAGGGCCGCGCGCGCGCGCAGGTGTGGCGCTCCCTACCTCCGCTGCTTTGTCCGGGCTCTTTTGTGGCTGTGCGGGGGGGGGGGGGGGGGGGGGGGAGGGGGGGGAGGGGGGGAGGGGGGGCGGGGGATGGAGGGGCCGCCGCGGGGCGTGGGAGAGGGGCCGCGGTGCCTGCCAGGGGAGACGGAGGCCTCCGGTGGGGTGGGGCGGCTGGGCGTCCCCTCGGCCCGCGGTCCGGGGACACCCGGAGCCTCTGTCTCGGGGCCGGGTGCAGGGAGAGCGATGGTCACCCCTGTGCTTGGCCCCGAGGTGCCAAGGACCGGCACTGCCTTGGCTGGAGAAAGCCGCCGAGGCCGGTGGGAGGCCGGCGCCGGCGGGCAGCCCCGGGCTTGGGCTTTGCGGGCGGCGTAGGGGGCGCGGCGAAGGGCTGCCGGTTGACCGCTTGCGCTCGCGGGAGGGAAGAGGACTAAGAAGGGGCTGTGGGGGACAGACCGTGCCGAGGCGCCTGGCGTGAGGCCGGGGCTGCTAGGCTTTATGCCCGGGCGGCGGCCCCGACCCCACCCTCCCACTACCCACCCCCCCACCCCCGACCCCGCCCAGCCCCGCTGGCCAGGGGTCCTGCGCCGGGGTTGGCGGCTGCAGAGGGTCCAGGGGCGTGGCGGCCGCAAAAGGAGTGGCGGGCAAAAGCCTACAGCACCCGGTATTCCCAGGCGGTCTCCCATCCAAGTACTAACCAGGCCCGACCCTGCTTAGCTTCCGAGATCAGTGGAGATCCGGCGCGTGCAGGGTGGTATGGCCGTAGACGCTGGGACCGGGCTCCCGGCGCCCCAAGAGCAGTCGCCCGGCCTGCGTGGTGAGCGCGCGCCAGGTTGTTGGGCCGCGCCGGCGGCGAGCCTCTCCCCGCTGGCCGGCAACAGTGGCGCCGCGCCTCCCGCCTGCTCCCCGCCTCCACAGGACGCCGCGGACCTGGGCAGCGGGTTACTCCTTGCCCGCCGCGAGGCCCCTTCTCGCCACCCGTGGCTCCACGGGGCCTCTGCCACTTCCCTGGCGGTGACAGAAGCCAGCGAGACAGGGGTTGGGAGTTGGGGGGCAGGAAAGAGGGACGCACAGGCTGGGTCACGGACTGCGACAGACGCATGGAGGCTGTGTTGAAGTGGCCGCTCCTCCACCGGAGTGCGGTCGCGCCCGGCGTTGGTCTTTGTTAAGGAGGCAGTGCCCGGGGGGTGGGCAGTCACCGTGGGACCCCGGGGCAGGCCTCCAGGGTCTGCGGAGTGACGGTGGGGTCCGAGCCCCGCCCGGGGTCCCGCACGCGGGGGAGAGGCTCTGGCCCAGGCACCCTCCTCCTGTGGGTTTTGTGCCTGCCTGCCTGCCTGCATTTCCCCTGTGGTGGTCTCTCCTGGAGGCCCGGGGAGAGGGCCGCGCGCGCGCGCAGGTGTGGCGCTCCCTACCTCCGCTGCTTTGTCCGGGCTCTTTTGTGGCTGTGCGAGGAGGGGGGGAGGGGGGACGGGGGATGGAGGGGCCGCCGCGGGTCGTGGGAGAGGGGCCGCGGTGCCTGCCAGGGGAGACGGAGGCCTCCGGTGGGGTGGGGCGGCTGGGCGTCCCCTCGGCCCGCGGTCCGGGGACACCCGGAGCCTCTGTCTCGGGGCCGGGTGCAGGGAGAGCGATGGTCACCCCTGTGCTTGGCCCCGAGGTGCCAAGGACCGGCACTGCCTTGGCTGGAGAAAGCCGCCGAGGCCGGTGGGAGGCCGGCGCCGGCGGGCAGCCCCGGGCTTGGGCTTTGGGGGCGGCGTAGGGGGCGCGGCGAAGGGTTGCCGGTTGACCGCTTGCGCTCGCGGGAGGGAAGAGGACTAAGAAGGGGCTGTGGGGGACAGACCGGCCGAGGCGCCTGGCGTGAGGCCGGGGTGCGAGGCTTTATGCCCGGGCGGCGGCCCCGACCCCACCCGCCCACTACCCACCCCCCCACCCCCGACCCCGCCCAGCCCCGCTGGCCAGGGGTCCTGCGCCGGGGTTGGCGGCTGCAGAGGGTCCAGGGGCGTGGCGGCCGCAAAAGGAGTGGCGGGCAAAAGCCTACAGCACCCGGTATTCCCAGGCGGTCTCCCATCCAAGTACTAACCAGGCCCGACCCTGCTTAGCTTCCGAGATCAGACGAGATCGGGCGAGTTCAGGGTGGTATGGCCGTAGACGCTGGGACCGGGCTCCCGGCGCCCCAAGAGCAGTCGCCCGGCCTGCGTGGTGAGCGCGCGCCAGGTTGTTGGGCCGCGCCGGCGGCGAGCCTCTCCCCGCTGGCCGGCAACAGTGGCGCCGCGCCTCCCGCCTGCTCCCCGCCTCCACAGGACGCCGCGGGCCTGGGCAGCGGGTTACTCCTTGCCCGCCGCGAGGCCCCTTCTCGCCACCCGTGGCTCCACGGGGCCTCTGCCACTTCCCTGGCGGTGACAGAAGCCAGCGAGACAGGGGTTGGGAGTTGGGGGGCAGGAAGGAGGGACGCACAGGCTGGGTCACGGACTGCGACAGACGCACGGAGGCTGTGTTGAAGTGGCCGCTCCTCCACCGGAGTGCGGTCGCGCCCGGGGCTGGGCTCCGTTAAGGAGGCAGTGCCCGGGGAGTGGGCAGTCACCGTGGGACCCCGGGACAGGCCTCCAGGGTCTGCGGAGTGACGGTGGGGTCCGAGCCCCGCCCGGGGTCCCGCACGCGGGAGGAGAGGCTCAGGCCCAGGCACCCTCCTCCTGTGGGTTTTGTGCCTGCCTGCCTGCCTGCATTTCCCCTGTGGTGGTCTCTCCTGGAGGCCCGGGGAGAGGGCCGCGCGCGCGCAGGTGTGGCGCTCCCTACCTCCGCTGCTTTGTCCGGGCTCTTTTGTGGCTGTGCCGGGGGGGGGGGGGGGGGGAGGGGGGGGAGGGGGGGCGGGGGATGGAGGGGCCGCCGCGGGGCGTGGGAGAGGGGCCGCGGTGCCTGCCAGGGGAGACGGAGGCCTCCGGTGGGGTGGGGCGGCTGGGCGTCCCCTCGGCCCGCGGTCCGGGGACACCCGGAGCCTCTGTCTCGGGGCCGGGTGCAGGGAGAGCGATGGTCACCCCTGTGCTTGGCCCCGAGGTGCCAAGGACCGGCACTGCCTTGGCTGGAGAAAGCCGCCGAGGCCGTGGGAGGCCGGCGCCGGCGGGCAGCCCCGGGCTTGGGCTTTGGGGGCGGCGTAGGGGGCGCGGCGAAGGGCTGCCGGTTGACCGCTTGCGCTCGCGGGAGGGAAGAGGACTAAGAAGGGGCTGTGGGGGACAGACCGGGCCGAGGCGCCTGGCGTGAGGCCGGGGCTGCTAGGCTTTATGCCCGGGCGGCGGCCCCGACCCCACCCGCCCACTACCCACCCCCCCACCCCCGACCCCGCCCAGCCCCGCTGGCCAGGGGTCCTGCGCTGGGGTTGGCGGCTGCAGAGGGTCCAGGGGCGTGGCGGCCGCAAAAGGAGTGGCGGGCAAAAGCCTACAGCACCCGGTATTCCGAGGCGGTCTCCCATCCAAGTACTAACCAGGCCCGACCCTGCTTAGCTTCCGAGATCAGACGAGATCGGGCGAGTTCAGGGTGGTATGGCCGTAGACGCTGGGACCGGGCTCCCGGCGCCCCAAGAGCAGTCGCCCGGCCTGCGTGGTGAGCGCGCGCCAGGTTGTTGGGCCGCGCCGGCGGCGAGCCTCTCCCCGCTGGCCGGCAACAGTGGCGCCGCGCCTCCCGCCTGCTTCCCGCCTCCACAGGACGCCACGGGCCTGGGCAGCGGGTTACTCCTTGCCCGCCGCGAGGCCCCTTCTCGCCACCCGTGGCTCCACGGGGCCTCTGCCACTTCCCTGGCGGTGACAGAAGCCAGCGAGACAGGGGTTGGGAGTTGGGGGGCAGGAAGGAGGGACGCACAGGCTGGGTCACGGACTGCGACAGACGCACGGAGGCTGTGTTGAAGTGGCCGCTCCTCCACCGGAGTGCGGTCGCCCCCGGCGTTGGTCTTTGTTAAGGAGGCAGTGCCCGGGGGGTGGGCAGTCACCGTGGGACCCCGGGACAGGCCTCCAGGGTCTGCGGAGTGACGGTGGGGTCCGAGCCCCGCCCGGGGTCCCGCACGCGGGAGGAGAGGCTCAGGCCCAGGCACCCTCCTCCTGTGGGTTTTGTGCCTGCCTGCCTGCCTGCATTTCCCCTGTGGTGGTCTCTCCTGGAGGCCCGGGGAGAGGGCCGCGCGCGCGCAGGTGTGGCGCTCCCTACCTCCGCTGCTTTGTCCGGGCTCTTTTGTGGCTGTGCGAGGAGGGGGGGGGGGGCGGGGGATGGAGGGGCCGCCGCGGGGCGTGGGAGAGGGGCCGCGGTGCCTGCCAGGGGAGACGGAGGCCTCCGGTGGGGTGGGTCGGCTGGGCGTCCCCTCGGTCCGCGGTCCGGGGACACCCGGAGCCTCTGTCTCGGGGCCGGGTGCAGGGAGAGCGATGGTCACCCCTGTGCTTGGCCCCGAGGTGCCAAGGACCGGCACTGCCTTGGCTGGAGAAAGCCGCCGAGGCCGGTGGGATGCCGGCGCCGGCGGGCAGCCCCGGGCTTGGGCTTTGGGGGCGGCGTAGGGGGCGCGGCGAAGGGCTGCCGGTTGACCGCTTGCTTTCGCGGGAGGGAAGAGGACTAAGAAGGGGCTGTGGGGGACAGACCGGGCCGAGGCGCCTGGCGTGAGGCCGGGGTGCGAGGCTTTATGCCCGGGCGGCGGCCCCGACACCACCCGCCCACTACCCACCCCCCCACCCCCGACCCCGCCCAGCCCCGCTGGCCAGGGGTCCTGCGCCGGGGTTGGCGGCTGCAGAGGGTCCAGGGGCGTGGCGGCCGCAAAAGGAGTGGCGGGCAAAAGCCTACAGCACCCGGTATTCCCAGGCGGTCTCCCATCCAAGTACTAACCAGGCCCGACCCTGCTTAGCTTCCGAGATCAGACGAGATCGGGCGAGTTCAGGGTGGTATGGCCGTAGACGCTGGGACCGGGCTCCCGGCGCCCCAAGAGCAGTCGCCCGGCCTGCGTGGTGAGCGCGCGCCAGGTTGTTGGGCCGCGCCGGCGGCGAGCCTCTCCCCGCTGGCCGGCAACAGTGGCGCCGCGCCTCCCGCCTGCTCCCCGCCTCCACAGGACGCCGCGGGCCTGGGCAGCGGGTTACTCCTTGCCCGCCGCGAGGCCCCTTCTCGCCACCCGTGGCTCCACGGGGCCTCTGCCACTTCCCTGGCGGTGACAGAAGCCAGCGAGACAGGGGTTGGGAGTTGGGGGGCAGGAAGGAGGGACGCACAGGCTGGGTCACGGACTGCGACAGACGCACGGAGGCTGTGTTGAAGTGGCCGCTCCTCCACCGGAGTGCGGTCGCGCCCGGGGCTGGGCTCCGTTAAGGAGGCAGTGCCCGGGGGGTGGGCAGTCACCGTGGGACCCCGGGACAGGCCTCCAGGGTCTGCGGAGTGACGGTGGGGTCCGAGCCCCGCCCGGGGTCCCGCACGCGGGAGGAGAGGCTCAGGCCCAGGCACCCTCCTCCTGTGGGTTTTGTGCCTGCCTGCCTGCCTGCATTTCCCCTGTGGTGGTCTCTCCTGGACGCCCGGGGAGAGGGCCGCGCGCGCGCAGGTGTGGCGCTCCCTACCTCCGCTGCTTTGTCCGGGCTCTTTTGTGGCTGTGCCGGGGGGGGGGGGGGGGGGGAGGGGGGGGAGGGGGGGCGGGGGATGGAGGGGCCGCCGCGGGGCGTGGGAGAGGGGCCGCGGTGCCTGCCAGGGGAGACGGAGGCCTCCGGTGGGGTGGGGCGGCTGGGCGTCCCCTCGGCCCGCGGTCCGGGGACACCCGGAGCCTCTGTCTCGGGGCCGGGTGCAGGGAGAGCGATGGTCACCCCTGTGCTTGGCCCCGAGGTGCCAAGGACCGGCACTGCCTTGGCTGGAGAAAGCCGCCGAGGCCGGTGGGAGGCCGGCGCCGGCGGGCAGCCCCGGGCTTGGGCTTTGGGGGCGGCGTAGGGGGCGCGGCGAAGGGCTGCCGGTTGACCGCTTGCGCTCGCGGGAGGGAAGAGGACTAAGAAGGGGCTGTGGGGGACAGACCGGGCCGAGGCGCCTGGCGTGAGGCCGGGGCTGCTAGGCTTTATGCCCGGGCGGCGGCCCCGACCCCACCCTCCCACTACCCACCCCCCCAACCCCGACCCCGCCCAGCCCCGCTGGCCAGGGGTCCTGCGCCGGGGTTGGCGGCTGCAGAGGGTCCAGGGGCGTGGCGGCCGCAAAAGGAGTGGCGGGCAAAAGCCTACAGCACCCGGTATTCCCAGGCGGTCTCCCATCCAAGTACTAACCAGGCCCGACCCTGCTTAGCTTCCGAAATCAGTGGAGATCCGGCGCGTGCAGGGTGGTATGGCCGTAGACGCTGGGACCGGGCTCCCGGCGCCCCAAGAGCAGTCGCCCGGCCTGCGTGGTGAGCGCGCGCCAGGTTGTTGGGCCGCGCCGGCGGCGAGCCTCTCCCCGCTGGCCGGCAACAGTGGCGCCGCGCCTCCCGCCTGCTCCCCGCCTCCACAGGACGCCGCGGGCCTGGGCAGCGGGTTACTCCTTGCCCGCCGCGAGGCCCCTTCTCGCCACCCGTGGCTCCACGGGGCCTCTGCCACTTCCCTGGCGGTGACAGAAGCCAGCGAGACAGGGGTTGGGAGTTGGGGGGCAGGAAGGAGGGACGCACAGGCTGGGTCACGGACTGCGACAGACGCACGGAGGCTGTGTTGAAGTGGCCGCTCCTCCACCGGAGTGCGGTCGCGCCCGGGGCTGGGCTCCGTTAAGGAGGCAGTGCCCGGGGGGTGGGCAGTCACCGTGGGACCCCGGGACAGGCCTCCAGGGTCTGCGGAGTGACGGTGGGGTCCGAGCCCCGCCCGGGGTCCCGCACGCGGGAGGAGAGGCTCAGGCCCAGGCACCCTCCTCCTGTGGGTTTTGTGCCTGCCTGCCTGCCTGCATTTCCCCTGTGGTGGTCTCTCCTGGAGGCCCGGGGAGAGGGCCGCGCGCGCGCGCAGGTGTGGCGCTCCCTACCTCGGCTGCTTTGTCCGGGCTCTTTTGTGGCTGTGCGAGGAGGGGGGGAGGGGGGACGGGGGATGGAGGGGCCGCCGCGGGTCGTGGGAGAGGGGCCGCGGTGCCTGCCAGGGGAGACGGAGGCCTCCGGTGGGGTGGGGCGGCTGGGCGTCCCCTCGGCCCGCGGTCCGGGGACACCCGGAGCCTCTGTCTCGGGGCCGGGTGCAGGGAGAGCGATGGTCACCCCTGTGCTTGGCCCCGAGGTGCCAAGGACCGGCACTGCCTTGGCTGGAGAAAGCCGCCGAGGCCGGTGGGAGGCCGGCGCCGGCGGGCAGCCCCGGGCTTGGGCTTTGGGGGCGGCGTAGGGGGCGCGGCGAAGGGTTGCCGGTTGACCGCTTGCGCTCGCGGGAGGGAAGAGGACTAAGAAGGGGCTGTGGGGGACAGACCGGCCGAGGCGCCTGGCGTGAGGCCGGGGTGCGAGGCTTTATGCCCGGGCGGCGGCCCCGACCCCACCCGCCCACTACCCACCCCCCCACCCCCGACCCCGCCCAGCCCCGCTGGCCAGGGGTCCTGCGCCGGGGTTGGCGGCTGCAGAGGGTCCAGGGGCGTGGCGGCCGCAAAAGGAGTGGCGGGCAAAAGCCTACAGCACCCGGTATTCCCAGGCGGTCTCCCATCCAAGTACTAACCAGGCCCGACCCTGCTTAGCTTCCGAGATCAGACGAGATCGGGCGAGTTCAGGGTGGTATGGCCGTAGACGCTGCGACCGGGCTCCCGGCGCCCCAAGAGCAGCCGCCCGGCCTGCGTGGTGAGCGCGCGCCAGGTTGTTGGGCCGCGCCGGCGGCGAGCCTCTCCCCGCTGGCCGGCAACAGTGGCGCCGCGCCTCCCGCCTGCTCCCCGCCTCCACAGGACGCCGCGGGCCTGGGCAGCGGGTTA
This sequence comes from Rhinolophus hipposideros, assembly GCF_964194185.1. NCBI lineage: Eukaryota > Metazoa > Chordata > Mammalia > Chiroptera > Rhinolophidae > Rhinolophus > Rhinolophus hipposideros. The sequence continues at coordinate 12,749 of NW_027669376.1, read as the reverse complement.
CTCCTTGCCCGCCGCGAGGCCCCTTCTCGCCACCCGTGGCTCCACGGGGCCTCTGCCACTTCCCTGGCGGTGACAGAAGCCAGCGAGACAGGGGTTGGGAGTTGGGGGGCAGGAAGGAGGGACGCACAGGCTGGGTCACGGACTGCGACAGACGCACGGAGGCTGTGTTGAAGTGGCCGCTCCTCCACCGGAGTGCGGTCGCGCCCGGGGCTGGGCTCCGTTAAGGAGGCAGTGCCCGGGGAGTGGGCAGTCACCGTGGGACCCCGGGACAGGCCTCCAGGGTCTGCGGAGTGACGGTGGGGTCCGAGCCCCGCCCGGGGTCCCGCACGCGGGAGGAGAGGCTCAGGCCCAGGCACCCTCCTCCTGTGGGTTTTGTGCCTGCCTGCCTGCCTGCATTTCCCCTGTGGTGGTCTCTCCTGGAGGCCCGGGGAGAGGGCCGCGCGCGCGCAGGTGTGGCGCTCCCTACCTCCGCTGCTTTGTCCGGGCTCTTTTGTGGCTGTGCCGGGGGGGGGGGGGGGGGGGGGGAGGGGGGGGAGGGGGGGCGGGGGATGGAGGGGCCGCCGCGGGGTGTGGGAGAGGGGCCGCGGTGCCTGCCAGGGGAGACGGAGGCCTCCGGTGGGGTGGGGCGGCTGGGCGTCCCCTCGGCCCGCGGTCCGGGGACACCCGGAGCCTCTGTCTCGGGGCCGGGTGCAGGGAGAGCGATGGTCACCCCTGTGCTTGGCCCCGAGGTGCCAAGGACCGGCACTGCCTTGGCTGGAGAAAGCCGCCGAGGCCGGTGGGAGGCCGGCGCCGGCGGGCAGCCCCGGGCTTGGGCTTTGGGGGCGGCGTAGGGGGCGCGGCGAAGGGCTGCCGGTTGACCGCTTGCGCTCGCGGGAGGGAAGAGGACTAAGAAGGGGCTGTGGGGGACAGACCGGGCCGAGGCGCCTGGCGTGAGGCCGGGGCTGCTAGGCTTTATGCCCGGGCGGCGGCCCCGACCCCACCCGCCCACTACCCACCCCCCCACCCCCGACCCCGCCCAGCCCCGCTGGCCAGGGGTCCTGCGCCGGGGTTGGCGGCTGCAGAGGGTCCAGGGGCGTGGCGGCCGCAAAAGGAGTGGCGGGCAAAAGCCTACAGCACCCGGTATCCCCAGGCGGTCTCCCATCCAAGTACTAACCAGGCCCGACCCTGCTTAGCTTCCGAGATCAGACGAGATCGGGCGCGTTCAGCGTGGTATGGCCGTAGACGCTGCGACCGGGCTCCCGGCGCCCCAAGAGCAGCCGCCCGGCCTGCGTGGTGAGCGCGCGCCAGGTTGTTGGGCCGCGCCGGCGGCGAGTCTCTCCCCGCTGGCCGGCAACAGTGGCGCCGCGCCTCCCGCCTGCTCCCCGCCTCCACAGGACGCCGCGGACCTGGGCAGCGGGTTACTCCTTGCCCGCCGCGAGGCCCCTTCTCGCCACCCGTGGCTCCACGGGGCCTCTGCCACTTCCCTGGCGGTGACAGAAGCCAGCGAGACAGGGGTTGGGAGTTGGGGGGCAGGAAGGAGGGACGCACAGGCTGGGTCACGGACTGCGACAGACGCACGGAGGCTGTGTTGAAGTGGCCGCTCCTCCACCGGAGTGCGGTCGCGCCCGGGGCTGGGCTCCGTTAAGGAGGCAGTGCCCGGGGGGTGGGCAGTCACCGTGGGTCCCCGGGACAGGCCTCCAGGGTCTGCGGAGTGACGGTGGGGTCCGAGCCCCGCCCGGGGTCCCGCACGCGGGAGGAGAGGCTCAGGCCCAGGCACCCTCCTCCTGTGGGTTTTGTGCCTGCCTGCCTGCCTGCATTTCCCCTGTGGTGGTCTCTCCTGGAGGCCCGGGGAGAGGGCCGCGCGCGCGCGCAGGTGTGGCGCTCCCTACCTCCGCTGCTTTGTCCGGGCTCTTTTGTGGCTGTGCGGGGGGGGAGGGGGGGGGCGGGGGGGGAGGGGGGGCGGGGGATGGAGGGGCCGCCGCGGGGCGTGGGAGAGGGGCCGCGGTGCCTGCCAGGGGAGACGGAGGCCTCCGGTGGGGTGGGGTGGCTGGGCGTGCCCTCGGCCCGCGGTCCGGGGACACCCGGAGCCTCTGTCTCGGGGCCGGGTGCAGGGAGAGCGATGGTCACCCCTGTGCTTGGCCCCGAGGTGCCAAGGACCGGCACTGCCTTGGCTGGAGAAAGCCGCCGAGGCCGGTGGGAGGCCGGCGCCGGCGGGCAGCCCCGGGCTTGGGCTTTGGGGGCGGCGTAGGGGGCGCGGCGAAGGGCTGCCGGTTGACCGCTTGCGCTCGCGGGAGGGAAGAGGACTAAGAAGGGGCTGTGGGGGACAGACCGGCCGAGGCGCCTGGCGTGAGGCCGGGGTGCGAGGCTTTATGCCCGGGCGGCGGCCCCGACCCCACCCGCCCACTACCCACCACCCCACCCCCGACCCCGCCCAGCCCCGCTGGCCAGGGGTCCTGCGCCGGGGTTGGCGGCTGCAGAGGGTCCAGGGGCGTGGCGGCCGCAAAAGGAGTGGCGGGCAAAAGCCTACAGCACCCGGTATTCCCAGGCGGTCTCCCATCCAAGTACTAACCAGGCCCGACCCTGCTTAGCTTCCGAGATCAGTGGAGATCCGGCGCGTGCAGGGTGGTATGGCCGTAGACGCTGGGACCGGGCTCCCGGCGCCCCAAGAGCAGTCGCCCGGCCTGCGTGGTGAGCGCGCGCCAGGTTGTTGGGCCGCGCCGGCGGCGAGCCTCTCCCCGCTGGCCGGCAACAGTGGCGCCGCGCCTCCCGCCTGCTCCCCGCCTCCACAGGACGCCGCGGACCTGGGCAGCGGGTTACTCCTTGCCCGCCGCGAGGCCCCTTCTCGCCACCCGTGGCTCCACGGGGCCTCTGCCACTTCCCTGGCGGTGACAGAAGCCAGCGAGACAGGGGTTGGGAGTTGGGGGGCAGGAAGGAGGGACGCACAGGCTGGGTCACGGACTGCGACAGACGCATGGAGGCTGTGTTGAAGTGGCCGCTCCTCCACCGGAGTGCGGTCGCGCCCGGCGTTGGTCTTTGTTAAGGAGGCAGTGCCCGGGGGGTGGGCAGTCACCGTGGGACCCCGGGGCAGGCCTCCAGGGTCTGCGGAGTGACGGTGGGGTCCGAGCCCCGCCCGGGGTCCCGCACGCGGGGGAGAGGCTCTGGCCCAGGCACCCTCCTCCTGTGGGTTTTGTGCCTGCCTGCCTGCCTGCATTTCCCCTGTGGTGGTCTCTCCTGGAGGCCCGGGGAGAGGGCCGCGCGCGCGCGCAGGTGTGGCGCTCCCTACCTCCGCTGCTTTGTCCGGGCTCTTTTGTGGCTGTGCGAGGAGGGGGGGAGGGGGGACGGGGGATGGAGGGGCCGCCGCGGGTCGTGGGAGAGGGGCCGCGGTGCCTGCCAGGGGAGACGGAGGCCTCCGGTGGGGTGGGGCGGCTGGGCGTCCCCTCGGCCCGCGGTCCGGGGACACCCGGAGCCTCTGTCTCGGGGCCGGGTGCAGGGAGAGCGATGGTCACCCCTGTGCTTGGCCCCGAGGTGCCAAGGACCGGCACTGCCTTGGCTGGAGAAAGCCGCCGAGGCCGGTGGGAGGCCGGCGCCGGCGGGCAGCCCCGGGCTTGGGCTTTGGGGGCGGCGTAGGGGGCGCGGCGAAGGGTTGCCGGTTGACCGCTTGCGCTCGCGGGAGGGAAGAGGACTAAGAAGGGGCTGTGGGGGACAGACCGGCCGAGGCGCCTGGCGTGAGGCCGGGGTGCGAGGCTTTATGCCCGGGCGGCGGCTCCGACCCCACCCGCCCACTACCCACCCCCCCACCCCCGACCCCGCCCAGCCCCGCTGGCCAGGGGTCCTGCGCCGGGGTTGGCGGCTGCAGAGGGTCCAGGGGCGTGGCGGCCGCAAAAGGAGTGGCGGGCAAAAGCCTACAGCACCCGGTATTCCCAGGCGGTCTCCCATCCAAGTACTAACCAGGCCCGACCCTGCTTAGCTTCCGAGATCAGACGAGATCGGGCGAGTTCAGGGTGGTATGGCCGTAGACGCTGGGACCGGGCTCCCGGCGCCCCAAGAGCAGTCGCCCGGCCTGCGTGGTGAGCGCGCGCCAGGTTGTTGGGCCGCGCCGGCGGCGAGCCTCTCCTCGCTGGCCGGCAACAGTGGCGCCGCGCCTCCCGCCTGCTCCCCGCCTCCACAGGACGCCGCGGGCCTGGGCAGCGGGTTACTCCTTGCCCGCCGCGAGGCCCCTTCTCGCCACCCGTGGCTCCACGGGGCCTCTGCCACTTCCCTGGCGGTGACAGAAGCCAGCGAGACAGGGGTTGGGAGTTGGGGGGCAGGAAGGAGGGACGCACAGGCTGGGTCACGGACTGCGACAGACGCACGGAGGCTGTGTTGAAGTGGCCGCTCCTCCACCGGAGTGCGGTCGCGCCCGGGGCTGGGCTCCGTTAAGGAGGCAGTGCCCGGGGAGTGGGCAGTCACCGTGGGACCCCGGGACAGGCCTCCAGGGTCTGCGGAGTGACGGTGGGGTCCGAGCCCCGCCCGGGGTCCCGCACGCGGGAGGAGAGGCTCAGGCCCAGGCACCCTCCTCCTGTGGGTTTTGTGCCTGCCTGCCTGCCTGCATTTCCCCTGTGGTGGTCTCTCCTGGAGGCCCGGGGAGAGGGCCGCGCGCGCGCAGGTGTGGCGCTCCCTACCTCCGCTGCTTTGTCCGGGCTCTTTTGTGGCTGTGCCGGGGGGGGGGGGGGGGGGGAGGGGGGGGAGGGGGGCGGGGGATGGAGGGGCCGCCGCGGGGCGTGGGAGAGGGGCCGCGGTGCCTGCCAGGGGAGACGGAGGCCTCCGGTGGGGTGGGGCGGCTGGGCGTCCCCTCGGCCCGCGGTCCGGGGACACCCGGAGCCTCTGTCTCGGGGCCGGGTGCAGGGAGAGCGATGGTCACCCCTGTGCTTGGCCCCGAGGTGCCAAGGACCGGCACTGCCTTGGCTGGAGAAAGCCGCCGAGGCCGGTGGGAGGCCGGCGCCGGCGGGCAGCCCCGGGCTTGGGCTTTGGGGGCGGCGTAGGGGGCGCGGCGAAGGGCTGCCGGTTGACCGCTTGCGCTCGCGGGAGGGAAGAGGACTAAGAAGGGGCTGTGGGGGACAGACCGGGCCGAGGCGCCTGGCGTGAGGCCGGGGCTGCTAGGCTTTATGCCCGGGCGGCGGCCCCGACCCCACCCGCCCACTACCCACCCCCCCACCCCCGACCCCGCCCAGCCCCGCTGGCCAGGGGTCCTGCGCCGGGGTTGGCGGCTGCAGAGGGCCCAGGGGCGTGGCGGCCGCAAAAGGAGTGGCGGGCAAAAGCCTACAGCACCCGGTATTCCGAGGCGGTCTCCCATCCAAGTACTAACCAGGCCCGACCCTGCTTAGCTTCCGAGATCAGACGAGATCGGGCGAGTTCAGGGTGGTATGGCCGTAGACGCTGGGACCGGGCTCCCGGCGCCCCAAGAGCAGTCGCCCGGCCTGCGTGGTGAGCGCGCGCCAGGTTGTTGGGCCGCGCCGGCGGCGAGCCTCTCCCCGCTGGCCGGCAACAGTGGCGCCGCGCCTCCCGCCTGCTCCCCGCCTCCACAGGACGCCGCGGGCCTGGGCAGCGGGTTACTCCTTGCCCGCCGCGAGGCCCCTTCTCGCCACCCGTGGCTCCACGGGGCCTCTGCCACTTCCCTGGCGGTGACAGAAGCCAGCGAGACAGGGGTTGGGAGTTGGGGGGCAGGAAGGAGGGACGCACAGGCTGGGTCACGGACTGCGACAGACGCACGGAGGCTGTGTTGAAGTGGCCGCTCCTCCACCGGAGTGCGGTCGCCCCCGGCGTTGGTCTTTGTTAAGGAGGCAGTGCCCGGGGGGTGGGCAGTCACCGTGGGACCCCGGGACAGGCCTCCAGGGTCTGCGGAGTGACGGTGGGGTCCGAGCCCCGCCCGGGGTCCCGCACGCGGGAGGAGAGGCTCAGGCCCAGGCACCCTCCTCCTGTGGGTTTTGTGCCTGCCTGCCTGCCTGCATTTCCCCTGTGGTGGTCTCTCCTGGAGGCCCGGGGAGAGGGCCGCGCGCGCGCGCAGGTGTGGCGCTCCCTACCTCCGCTGCTTTGTCCGGGCTCTTTTGTGGCTGTGCGGGGGGGGGGGGGGGGAGGGGGGGCGGGGGATGGAGGGGCCGCCGCGGGGCGTGGGAGAGGGGCCGCGGTGCCTGCCAGGGGAGACGGAGGCCTCCGGTGGGGTGGGGCGGCTGGGCGTCCCCTCGGCCCGCGGTCCGGGGACACCCGGAGCCTCTGTCTCGGGGCCGGGTGCAGGGAGAGCGATGGTCACCCCTGTGCTTGGCCCCGAGGTGCCAAGGACCGGCACTGCCTTGGCTGGAGAAAGCCGCCGAGGCCGGTGGGAGGCCGGCGCCGGCGGGCAGCCCCGGGCTTGGGCTTTGCGGGCGGCGTAGGGGGCGCGGCGAAGGGCTGCCGGTTGACCGCTTGCGCTCGCGGGAGGGAAGAGGACTAAGAAGGGGCTGTGGGGGACAGACCGGGCCGAGGCGCCTGGCGTGAGGCCGGGGCTGCTAGGCTTTATGCCCGGGCGGCGGCCCCGACCCCACCCTCCCACTACCCACCCCCCCAACCCCGACCCCGCCCAGCCCCGCTGGCCAGGGGTCCTGCGCCGGGGTTGGCGGCTGCAGAGGGTCCAGGGGCGTGGCGGCCGCAAAAGGAGTGGCGGGCAAAAGCCTACAGCACCCGGTATTCCCAGGCGGTCTCCCATCCAAGTACTAACCAGGCCCGACCCTGCTTAGCTTCCGAGATCAGTGGAGATCCGGCGCGTGCAGGGTGGTATGGCCGTAGACGCTGGGACCGGGCTCCCGGCGCCCCAAGAGCAGTCGCCCGGCCTGCGTGGTGAGCGCGCGCCAGGTTGTTGGGCCGCGCCGGCGGCGAGCCTCTCCCCGCTGGCCGGCAACAGTGGCGCCGCGCCTCCCGCCTGCTCCCCGCCTCCACAGGACGCCGCGGACCTGGGCAGCGGGTTACTCCTTGCCCGCCGCGAGGCCCCTTCTCGCCACCCGTGGCTCCACGGGGCCTCTGCCACTTCCCTGGCGGTGACAGAAGCCAGCGAGACAGGGGTTGGGAGTTGGGGGGCAGGAAGGAGGGACGCACAGGCTGGGTCACGGACTGCGACAGACGCATGGAGGCTGTGTTGAAGTGGCCGCTCCTCCACCGGAGTGCGGTCGCGCCCGGCGTTGGTCTTTGTTAAGGAGGCAGTGCCCGGGGGGTGGGCAGTCACCGTGGGACCCCGGGGCAGGCCTCCAGGGTCTGCGGAGTGACGGTGGGGTCCGAGCCCCGCCCGGGGTCCCGCACGCGGGGGAGAGGCTCTGGCCCAGGCACCCTCCTCCTGTGGGTTTTGTGCCTGCCTGCCTGCCTGCATTTCCCCTGTGGTGGTCTCTCCTGGAGGCCCGGGGAGAGGGCCGCGCGCGCGCGCAGGTGTGGCGCTCCCTACCTCCGCTGCTTTGTCCGGGCTCTTTTGTGGCTGTGCGAGGAGGGGGGGAGGGGGGACGGGGGATGGAGGGGCCGCCGCGGGTCGTGGGAGAGGGGCCGCGGTGCCTGCCAGGGGAGACGGAGGCCTCCGGTGGGGTGGGGCGGCTGGGCGTCCCCTCGGCCCGCGGTCCGGGGACACCCGGAGCCTCTGTCTCGGGGCCGGGTGCAGGGAGAGCGATGGTCACCCCTGTGCTTGGCCCCGAGGTGCCAAGGACCGGCACTGCCTTGGCTGGAGAAAGCCGCCGAGGCCGGTGGGAGGCCGGCGCCGGCGGGCAGCCCCGGGCTTGGGCTTTGGGGGCGGCGTAGGGGGCGCGGCGAAGGGTTGCCGGTTGACCGCTTGCGCTCGCGGGAGGGAAGAGGACTAAGAAGGGGCTGTGGGGGACAGACCGGCCGAGGCGCCTGGCGTGAGGCCGGGGTGCGAGGCTTTATGCCCGGGCGGCGGCCCCGACCCCACCCGCCCACTACCCACCCCCCCACCCCCGACCCCGCCCAGCCCCGCTGGCCAGGGGTCCTGCGCCGGGGTTGGCGGCTGCAGAGGGTCCAGGGGCGTGGCGGCCGCAAAAGGAGTGGCGGGCAAAAGCCTACAGCACCCGGTATTCCCAGGCGGTCTCCCATCCAAGTACTAACCAGGCCCGACCCTGCTTAGCTTCCGAGATCAGACGAGATCGGGCGAGTTCAGGGTGGTATGGCCGTAGACGCTGCGACCGGGCTCCCGGCGCCCCAAGAGCAGCCGCCCGGCCTGCGTGGTGAGCGCGCGCCAGGTTGTTGGGCCGCGCCGGCGGCGAGCCTCTCCCCGCTGGCCGGCAACAGTGGCGCCGCGCCTCCCGCCTGCTCCCCGCCTCCACAGGACGCCGCGGGCCTGGGCAGCGGGTTACTCCTTGCCCGCCGCGAGGCCCCTTCTCGCCACCCGTGGCTCCACGGGGCCTCTGCCACTTCCCTGGCGGTGACAGAAGCCAGCGAGACAGGGGTTGGGAGTTGGGGGGCAGGAAGGAGGGACGCACAGGCTGGGTCACGGACTGCGACAGACGCACGGAGGCTGTGTTGAAGTGGCCGCTCCTCCACCGGAGTGCGGTCGCGCCCGGGGCTGGGCTCCGTTAAGGAGGCAGTGCCCGGGGAGTGGGCAGTCACCGTGGGACCCCGGGACAGGCCTCCAGGGTCTGCGGAGTGACGGTGGGGTCCGAGCCCCGCCCGGGGTCCCGCACGCGGGAGGAGAGGCTCAGGCCCAGGCACCCTCCTCCTGTGGGTTTTGTGCCTGCCTGCCTGCCTGCATTTCCCCTGTGGTGGTCTCTCCTGGAGGCCCGGGGAGAGGGCCGCGCGCGCGCAGGTGTGGCGCTCCCTACCTCCGCTGCTTTGTCCGGGCTCTTTTGTGGCTGTGCGGGGGGGGGGGGGGGGAGGGGGGGCGGGGGATGGAGGGGCCGCCGCGGGGCGTGGGAGAGGGGCCGCGGTGCCTGCCAGGGGAGACGGAGGCCTCCGGTGGGGTGGGGCGGCTGGGCGTCCCCTCGGCCCGCGGTCCGGGGACACCCGGAGCCTCTGTCTCGGGGCCGGGTGCAGGGAGAGCGATGGTCACCCCTGTGCTTGGCCCCGAGGTGCCAAGGACCGGCACTGCCTTGGCTGGAGAAAGCCGCCGAGGCCGGTGGGAGGCCGGCGCCGGCGGGCAGCCCCGGGCTTGGGCTTTGCGGGCGGCGTAGGGGGCGCGGCGAAGGGCTGCCGGTTGACCGCTTGCGCTCGCGGGAGGGAAGAGGACTAAGAAGGGGCTGTGGGGGACAGACCGGGCCGAGGCGCCTGGCGTGAGGCCGGGGCTGCTAGGCTTTATGCCCGGGCGGCGGCCCCGACCCCACCCTCCCACTACCCACCCCCCCAACCCCGACCCCGCCCAGCCCCGCTGGCCAGGGGTCCTGCGCCGGGGTTGGCGGCTGCAGAGGGTCCAGGGGCGTGGCGGCCGCAAAAGGAGTGGCGGGCAAAAGCCTACAGCACCCGGTATTCCCAGGCGGTCTCCCATCCAAGTACTAACCAGGCCCGACCCTGCTTAGCTTCCGAGATCAGTGGAGATCCGGCGCGTGCAGGGTGGTATGGCCGTAGACGCTGGGACCGGGCTCCCGGCGCCCCAAGAGCAGTCGCCCGGCCTGCGTGGTGAGCGCGCGCCAGGTTGTTGGGCCGCGCCGGCGGCGAGCCTCTCCCCGCTGGCCGGCAACAGTGGCGCCGCGCCTCCCGCCTGCTCCCCGCCTCCACAGGACGCCGCGGACCTGGGCAGCGGGTTACTCCTTGCCCGCCGCGAGGCCCCTTCTCGCCACCCGTGGCTCCACGGGGCCTCTGCCACTTCCCTGGCGGTGACAGAAGCCAGCGAGACAGGGGTTGGGAGTTGGGGGGCAGGAAGGAGGGACGCACAGGCTGGGTCACGGACTGCGACAGACGCATGGAGGCTGTGTTGAAGTGGCCGCTCCTCCACCGGAGTGCGGTCGCGCCCGGCGTTGGTCTTTGTTAAGGAGGCAGTGCCCGGGGGGTGGGCAGTCACCGTGGGACCCCGGGGCAGGCCTCCAGGGTCTGCGGAGTGACGGTGGGGTCCGAGCCCCGCCCGGGGTCCCGCACGCGGGGGAGAGGCTCTGGCCCAGGCACCCTCCTCCTGTGGGTTTTGTGCCTGCCTGCCTGCCTGCATTTCCCCTGTGGTGGTCTCTCCTGGAGGCCCGGGGAGAGGGCCGCGCGCGCGCGCAGGTGTGGCGCTCCCTACCTCCGCTGCTTTGTCCGGGCTCTTTTGTGGCTGTGCGAGGAGGGGGGGAGGGGGGACGGGGGATTGAGGGGCCGCCGCGGGTCGTGGGAGAGGGGCCGCGGTGCCTGCCAGGGGAGACGGAGGCCTCCGGTGGGGTGGGGCGGCTGGGCGTCCCCTCGGCCCGCGGTCCGGGGACACCCGGAGCCTCTGTCTCGGGGCCGGGTGCAGGGAGAGCGATGGTCACCCCTGTGCTTGGCCCCGAGGTGCCAAGGACCGGCACTGCCTTGGCTGGAGAAAGCCGCCGAGGCCGGTGGGAGGCCGGCGCCGGCGGGCAGCCCCGGGCTTGGGCTTTGGGGGCGGCGTAGGGGGCGCGGCGAAGGGTTGCCGGTTGACCGCTTGCGCTCGGGGAGGGAAGAGGACTAAGAAGGGGCTGTGGGGGACAGACCGGGCCGAGGCGCCTGGCGTGAGGCCGGGGTGCGAGGCTTTATGCCCGGGCGGCGGCCCCGACCCCACCCGCCCACTACCCACACCCCCACCCCCGACCCCGCCCAGCCCCGCTGGCCAGGGGTCCTGCGCCGGGGTTGGCGGCTGCAGAGGGTCCAGGGGCGTGGCGGCCGCAAAAGGAGTGGCGGGCAAAAGCCTACAGCACCCGGTATTCCCAGGCGGTCTCCCATCCAAGTACTAACCAGGCCCGACCCTGCTTAGCTTCCGAGATCAGACGAGATCGGGCGAGTTCAGGGTGGTATGGCCGTAGACGCTGGGACCGGGCTCCCGGCGCCCCAAGAGCAGTCGCCCGGCCTGCGTGGTGAGCGCGCGCCAGGTTGTTGGGCCGCGCCGGCGGCGAGCCTCTCCCCGCTGGCCGGCAACAGTGGCGCCGCGCCTCCCGCCTGCTCCCCGCCTCCACAGGACGCCGCGGGCCTGGGCAGCGGGTTACTCCTTGCCCGCCGCGAGGCCCCTTCTCGCCACCCGTGGCTCCACGGGGCCTCTGCCACTTCCCTGGCGGTGACAGAAGCCAGCGAGACAGGGGTTGGGAGTTGGGGGGCAGGAAGGAGGGACGCACAGGCTGGGTCACGGACTGCGACAGACGCACGGAGGCTGTGTTGAAGTGGCCGCTCCTCCACCGGAGTGCGGTCGCGCCCGGGGCTGGGCTCCGTTAAGGAGGCAGTGCCCGGGGAGTGGGCAGTCACCGTGGGACCCCGGGACAGGCCTCCAGGGTCTGCGGAGTGACGGTGGGGTCCGAGCCCCGCCCGGGGTCCCGCACGCGGGAGGAGAGGCTCAGGCCCAGGCACCCTCCTCCTGTGGGTTTTGTGCCTGCCTGCCTGCCTGCATTTCCCCTGTGGTGGTCTCTCCTGGAGGCCCGGGGAGAGGGCCGCGCGCGCGCAGGTGTGGCGCTCCCTACCTCCGCTGCTTTGTCCGGGCTCTTTTGTGGCTGTGCCGGGGGGGGGGGGGGGGGGGGAGGGGGGGGAGGGGGGGCGGGGGATGGAGGGGCCGCCGCGGGGCGTGGGAGAGGGGCCGCGGTGCCTGCCAGGGGAGACGGAGGCCTCCGGTGGGGTGGGGCGGCTGGGCGTCCCCTCGGCCCGCGGTCCGGGGACACCCGGAGCCTCTGTCTCGGGGCCGGGTGCAGGGAGAGCGATGGTCACCCCTGTGCTTGGCCCCGAGGTGCCAAGGACCGGCACTGCCTTGGCTGGAGAAAGCCGCCGAGGCCGGTGGGAGGCCGGCGCCGGCGGGCAGCCCCGGGCTTGGGCTTTGGGGGCGGCGTAGGGGGCGCGGCGAAGGGCTGCCGGTTGACCGCTTGCGCTCGCGGGAGGGAAGAGGACTAAGAAGGGGCTGTGGGGGACAGACCGGGCCGAGGCGCCTGGCGTGAGGCCGGGGCTGCTATGCTTTATGCCCGGGCGGCGGCCCCGACCCCACCCGCCCACTACCCACCCCCCCACCCCCGACCCCGCCCAGCCCCGCTGGCCAGGGGTCCTGCGCCGGGGTTGGCGGCTGCAGAGGGTCCAGGGGCGTGGCGGCCGCAAAAGGAGTGGCGGGCAAAAGCCTACAGCACCCGGTATCCCCAGGCGGTCTCCCATCCAAGTACTAACCAGGCCCGACCCTGCTTAGCTTCCGAGATCAGACGAGATCGGGCGCGTTCAGCGTGGTATGGCCGTAGACGCTGCGACCGGGCTCCCGGCGCCCCAAGAGCAGCCGCCCGGCCTGCGTGGTGAGCGCGCGCCAGGTTGTTGGGCCGCGCCGGCGGCGAGTCTCTCCCCGCTGGCCGGCAACAGTGGCGCCGCGCCTCCCGCCTGCTCCCCGCCTCCACAGGACGCCGCGGACCTGGGCAGCGGGTTACTCCTTGCCCGCCGCGAGGCCCCTTCTCGCCACCCGTGGCTCCACGGGGCCTCTGCCACTTCCCTGGCGGTGACAGAAGCCAGCGAGACAGGGGTTGGGAGTTGGGGGGCAGGAAGGAGGGACGCACAGGCTGGGTCACGGACTGCGACAGACGCACGGAGGCTGTGTTGAAGTGGCCGCTCCTCCACCGGAGTGCGGTCGCGCCCGGGGCTGGGCTCCGTTAAGGAGGCAGTGCCCGGGGGGTGGGCAGTCA
>NW_027669377.1:35000-37278 GCF_964194185.1 Rhinolophus hipposideros | reverse complement strand
GTGTTAGGTTTAGGGTTAGGTTAGGGTTAGGGTTAGGGTTAGGGTTAGGGGGTAGGGTTAGGTTTGGGTTAGGGTTAGGGTTAGGGTTAGGGTTAGGGGTTAGGCTTAGTGTTAGGGTTAGGGTTGGTGTTAGGGTTAGGGTTAGGGTTAGGGTTGGTGTTAGATTTAGGGTTAGGGTTAGGGTTAGGGGTTAGGTTAGGTTTAGTGATAGGGTTAGGGTTAGGGTTGGTGTTAGGGTTATGGTTAGGTTAGGGTTAGTGTTAGGGTTAGGGTTAGGGTTATGGGTTAGGTTTAGGGTTAGGTTTGAGGTTGGTGTTAAGGTTAGGGTTAGGGTTAGGGTTAGGGTTAGGGTTAGGGGTTAGGCTTAGGGTTAGGGTTAGGGTTGGTGTTAGGTTTAGGGTTAGGGTTAGGGTTGGTGTTAGGTTTAGGGTTAGAGTTTGGGTTAGTGTTAGGGTTAGGGGTTAGGTTAGGTTTAGGGTTAGGGTTGGTGTTAGGATTAGGGTTAGGGTTAGGGTTAGGGTTATGGTTAGGGTTAAGGTTAGAATTAGGGGTTAGGGTTAGGGTTAGGGTTAGGGTTAGGGTTAGGGTTAGGGTTAGGGTTAGGGGTTAGGGTTAGGGTTAGGGTTGAGGTTGGTGTTAGGGTTAGGGTTAGGGTTAAGGTTAGCGTTAGGGTTGAGGTTGTTGTTAGGGTTAGGGTTAGGGTTGGTGTTAGGTTTAGTGTTAGGGTTAGGGTTAGGGTTCGAATTAGGGTTAGGGTTAGTGTTAGAGTTAGGGTTGGTGTTAGGGTTAGGGTTAGGTTAGGGTTAGGGTTAGGGTTAGGGTTAGGGTTAGGGTTAGGGGTAAGGGTAGGGTTAGGGTTGAGGTTGGTGTTAGGGTTACGGTTAGGGTTTGGGTTAGGGTTAGGGTTCAGGTTGGTGTTAGGGTTAGGGTTAGGGTTAGGGGTTAGGTTAGGGTTACTGTTAGGGTTAGGTTTAGAGTTGGTGTTAGGGTTAGGGTTAGGTTAGGGTTAGGGTTAGGGTTAGGGTTAGGGTTAGGGGTTAGGTTTAGGGTTAGGGTTGAGGTTGGTGTTAAGGTTAGGGTTAGGGTTATGGTTAGGGTTGGGGTTAGGGGTTAGGCTTAGGGTTAGGGTTAGGGTTGGTGTTAGGGTTAGGGTTAGGGTTAGGGTTGGTGTCAGGTTTAGGGTTAGGGTTAGGTGTTAGGTTAGGGTTAGTGTTAGGGTTAGGGTTAGTGTTGGTGTTAGGATTAGGGTTATGGTTATGGTTAGGGTTAGAATTAGGGTTAGGGTTAGGGTTAGGGTTAGGTTAGGGTAAGGGTTAGGGTTAGGGTTGGTGTTAGGATTAGGGTTAGGGTTAGGGTTATGGTTAGGGTTAGGGTTAGAATTTGGGTTAGGTTTAGGGTTAGGGTTAGAGTTAAAGTTAGGTTAGGGTTAGGGTTAGGGTTAGGGTTAGGGTTAGGGTTTAGGCTTAGGGTTAGGGTTAGGGTTGGTGTTAGGGTTAGGGTTAGGGTTAGGGTTAGGGGTTAGGTTAGGGTTAGTGTTAGGGTTAGGGTGAGGGTTGGTGTTAGGGTTAGGGTTAGGGTTAGGGTTATGGTTAAGGTTAGGGTTAGAATTAGGGTTAGGGTTTGGGTTAGGGTTGGTGTTAGGTTTAGGGTTAGGGTTAGGGTTAGGGTTAGGGTTAGGGTTAGGGGTTAGGTTTAGGGTTAGGGTTGAAGTTGGTGTGAAGGTTAGGGTTAGGGTTTGGGTTAGGGTTAGGGGTTAGGCTTAGGGTTAGTATTAGGGTTGGTGTTAGGGTTAGGGTTAGGGTTAGGGTTGGTGTTAGGTTTAGGGTTAGGGTTTGGGTTAGTGTTAGGGTTAGGGGTTAGGTTAGGGTTAGTGTTATGGTTAGGGTTAGGGTTGGTGTTAGGATTAGGGTTAGGGTTAGGGTTATGATAGGGTTAGGGTAAGAATTAGGGTTAGGGTTAGGGTTGGTGTTAGGGTTAGGGTTAGGTTAGGGTTAGGGTTCGGGTTAGGGTTAGGGGTTAGGTTTAGGGTTAGGGTTGAGGTTGGTGTTAGGGTTAAGGTTAGGGTTAGGGTTAAGGTTAGGGTTAGGGTTGAGGTTGGTGTTAGTGTTAGGTTTAGGGTTGGTGTTAGGTTTAGGGTTAGGGTTAGGGTAAGGGTTAGGGTTAGAATTAGGGTTAGGGTTAGGGTTAGGGTTAGGGTTGGTGTTAGGGTTAGGGTTAGGTTAGGGTTAGGGTTAGCCTTAGGGTTAGGGTTAGGGTTTAGGGTTAGGGTTAGGGTTGA
>NW_027669377.1:25000-30000 GCF_964194185.1 Rhinolophus hipposideros | reverse complement strand
TTTAGGTGTTAGGCTTAGTGTTAGGGTTAGGGTTGGTGTTAGGGTTAGGGTTAGGGTTAGGGTTGGTGTCAGGTTTAGGGTTAGGGTTAGGTGTTAGGTTAGGGTTAGTGTTAGGGTTAGGGTTAGGGTTGGTGTTAGGATTAGGGTTATGGTTATGGTTAGGGTTAGAATTAGGGTTAGGGTTAGGGTTAGGGTTAGGGTTAGGTTAGGGTAAGGGTTAGGATTAGGGTTAGGGTTATAATTAGGGGTTAGGCTTAGCGTTCTGGTTAGGGTTGGTGTTAGGGTTAGGGTTAGGGTTCGGGTTAGGGTTAGGGTTGGTGTTAGGTTTAGGGTTAGTGTTGGTGTTAGGATTAGGGTTAGGGTTAGGGTTATGGTTAGGGTTAGGTTTAGAATTTGGTTTAGGTTTAGGGTTAGGGTTAGAGTTAGGGTTGGTGTTAGGTTTAAAGTTAGGGTTAGGGTTAGGGTTAGGGTTAGGGGTTAGGTTTAGGGTTAGGGTTGAGGTTGGTGTGAAGGTTAGGGTTAGGGTTTGGGTTAGGGTTCGGGGTTAGGCTTAGGGTAGGATTAGGGTTAGAGTTAGGGGTTAGGTTAAGGTTACTGTTAGGGTTAGGGTTAGGGTTGGTGTTAGGGGTAGGGTTAGGGTTAGGGTTAGGGTTTGTGTTAGGTTTAGAGTTAGGGTTTGGGTTAGTGTTAGGGTTAGGGGTTAGGTTAGGGTTAGGGTTAGGGTTGGTGTTAGGATTAGGGTTAGGGTTAGGGTTAGGATTAAGGTTAGGGTTAGGGTTAGAATTAGGGTTAGGGTTAGTGTTAGGGTTAGGGTTGGGTTAGGGTTAGGGGTTAGGCTTAGGGTTAGGGTTAGGGCTGGTGTTAGGTTTAGGGTTAGTGTTAGGGTTCGTGTTAGGTTTAGGGTTAGGATTAGGGTTAGGGTTAGTGTTAGGGGTTAGGTTAGGGTTAGTGTTAGGGTTAGGGTTAGGGTTGGTGTTAGGTTTAGTGTTAGGTTAGGGTAAGGGTTAGGTCAGGGTTAGGGTTAGGGTTAGGGTTAGGGGTTAGGTTTAGGGTTAGGGTTTAGGTTCGTGTGAAGGTTAGGGTTAGGGTTAGGGTTAGGGTTAGGGGTTAGGCTTAGGGTTAGGGTTAGGGTTGGTGTTAGGGTTAGGGTTAGGGTTAGGGTTGGTGTTAGGTTTAGGGTTAGGGTTTGGATTAGTGTTAGGGTTAGGGGTTAGGTTAGGGTTAGTGTTAGGGTTAGGGTTAGGGTTGGTGTTAGGATTAGTGTTAGGGTTAGGGTTATCATTAGGGTTAGGGTTAGAATTAGGGTTAGGGTTAGGATTAGGGTTAGGGTTGGTGTTAGCGTTAGGGTTAGGTTAGAGTTAGGGTTAGGGTTAGGGTTAGGATTAGGGGTTAGGGTTAGAGTTAGGGTTGAGGTTGGTGTACGGTTAGGGTTAGGGTTAGGGTTAAGGTTAGGGTTAGGGTTAGGGTTAGTGTTAGGGTTAGAATTAGGGTTAGGGTTAGTGTTAGGGTTCGGGTTAGGGTTGGTGTTAGGGTTAGGGTTTGGTTAGGGTTAGGGTTAGGGTTAAGGTTAGGGTTAGGGTTGAGGTTGGTGTTAGGGTTAGGGTTAGGGTTAGGGTTAGGGTTAGGGTTAGGGTTGAGGTTGGTGTTTGGGTTAGGGTTAGGTTTAGGGTTAGGGGTTAGGTTAGGGTTACAGTTAGGGTTAGGGTTAGGGTTGGTGTTAGGGTTAGGGTTAGGTTAGGGTTAGGGTTAGGGTTAGGGTTAGGGTAAGGGGTTAGGTTTAGGGTTAGGGTTAGGTGTTAGGTTAGGGTTAGTGTTAGGGTTAGGGTTAGGGTTGGTGTTAGTATTAGGGTTATGGTTAGGGTTAGGGTTAGAATTAGGTTTAGGGTTAGGGTTAGGGTTAGGGTTAGTGTTAGGTTAGGGTTTGTGTTTGGTTTAGGGTTAGGGTTAGGGTTAGGGTTAGGTTTAGGGTTAGGGTTGGTGTTAGGGTTAGGGTTAGGTTAGGGTTAGGGTTAGGGTTGAGGTTGGTGTTAGGGTTAGGGTTAGGGTTGGTGTTAGGTTTAGGGTTAGGGTTAGGGTTAGGGTTAGGGTTAGGGTTAGGTTTAGTTAGGGTTAGGGTTAGGGGTTAGGCTTAGGGTTAGGGTTAGGGTTGGTGTTAGGGTTAGGGTTAGGGTTAGGGTTAGGGTTTGTGTTAGATTTAGGGTTAGGGTTAGGGTTAGGGGTTAGGTTAGGTTTAGTGATAGGGTTAGGGTTAGGGTTGGTGTTAGGGTTAGGGTTAGGTTAGGGTTAGGGTTAGGGTTAGGGTTAGGGTTATGGGTTAGGTTTAGGGTTAGGGTTGAGGTTGGTGTTAAGGTTAGGGTTAGGGTTAGGTTTAGGGTTAGGGTTGGGGGTTAGGCTTAGGGTTAGGGTTAGGGTTAGGGTTGGTGTTAGGGTTAGGGTTAGGGTTAGGGTTGGTGTTAGGTTTAGGGTTAGAGTTTGGGTTAGTGTTAGGGTTAGGGGTTAGGTTAGGTTTAGGGTTAGGGTTGGTGTTAGGATTAGGGTTAGGGTTAGGGTTAGGGTTATGGTTAGGGTTAAGGTTAGAATTAGGGGTTAGGGTTAGGGTTAGGGTTAGTGTTAGAGTTAGGGTTGGTGTTAGGTTTAGGGTTAGGTTAGGGTTAGGGTTAGGGTTAGGGTTAGGGTTAGGGTTAGGGGTAAGGCTTAGGGTTATGGTTGAGGTTGGTGTTAGGGTTACGGTTAGGGTTTGGGTTAGGGTTAGGGTTCAGGTTGGTGTTAGGGTTAGGGTTAGGGTTAGGGGTTAGGTTAGGGTTACTGTTAGGGTTAGGGTTAGGGTTGGTGTTAGGGTTAGGGTTAGGTTAGGGTTAGGGTTAGGGTTAGGGTTAGGGTTAGGGGTTAGGTTTAGGGTTAGGGTTGAGGTAGGTGTTAAGGTTAGGGTTAGGGTTATGGTTAGGGTTGGGGTTAGGGGTTAGGCTTAGGGTTAGGGTTAGGGTTGGTGTTAGGGTTAGGGTTAGGGTTAGGGTTGGTGTCAGGTTTAGGGTTAGGGTTAGGTGTTAGGTTAGGGTTAGTGTTAGGGTTAGGGTTAGGGTTGGTGTTAGGATTAGGGTTATGGTTATGGTTAGGGTTACAATTAGGGTTAGGGTTAGGGTTAGGGTTAGGTTAGGGTAAGGGTTAGGGTTAGGGTTAGGGGTTAGGCTTAGCATTCTGGTTAGGGTTGGTGTTAGGGTTAGGGTTAGGGTTAGGGTTAGGGTTAGGGTTAGGGTTAGTGTTAGGTTTAGGGTTAGGGTTGGTGTTAGGATTAGGGTTAGGGTTAGGGTTATGGTTAGGGTTAGGGTTAGAATTTGGGTTAGGTTTAGGGTTAGGGTTAGAGTTAAAGTTAGGTTAGGGTTAGGGTTAGGGTTAGGGTTAGGGTTAGGGTTTAGGCTTAGGGTTAGGGTTAGGGTTGGTGTTAGGGTTAGGGTTAGGGTTATGGTTAGGGTTAGGGGTTAGGTTAGGGTTAGTTTTAGGGTTAGGGTGAGGGTTGGTGTTACGGTTAGGGTTAGGGTTAGGGTTATGGTTAAGGTTAGGGTTAGAATTAGGGTTAGGGTTTGGGTTAGGGTTGGTGTTAGGTTTAGGGTTAGGGTTAGGGTTAGGGTTAGGGGTTAGGGTTAGGGGTTAGGCTTAGGGTTAGGATTACGGTTGGTGTTAGGGTTAGGGTTAGGGTTGGTGTTAGGTTTAGGGTTAGGGTTTGGGTTAGTGTTAGGGTTAGGGGTTAGGTTAGGGTTAGTGTTATGGTTAGGGTTAGGGTTGGTGTTAGGATTAGGGTTAGGGTTAGGGTTTTGATAGGTTTAGGGTAAGAATTAGGGTTAGGGTTAGGGTTGGTGTTAGGGTTAGGGTTAGGTTAGGGTTAGGGTTAGGGTTAGGATTAGGGGTTAGGGTTAGGGTTAGGGTTGAGGTTGGTGTTAGGGTTATGGTTAGGGTTAGGGTTAAGGTTAGGGTTAGGGTTGAGGTTGGTGTTAGTGTTAGGTTTAGGGTTGGTGTTAGGTTTAGGGTTAGGGTTAGGGTTAGGGTTAGGGTCAGAATTAGGGTTAGGGTTAGGGTTAGGGTTAGGGTTAGGGTTTGGGTTAGGGTTAGGGGTTAGGCTTAGGGTTAGGATTAGGGTTGGTGTTAGGGTTAGGGTTAGGGTTGGTGTTAGGTTTAGGGTTAGGGTTTGGGTTAGTGTTAGGGTTAGGGGTTAGGTTAGGGTTAGTGTTATGGTTAGGGTTAGGGTTGGTGTTAGGATTAGGGTTAGGGTTAGGGTTTTGATAGGTTTAGGGTAAGAATTAGGGTTAGGGTTAGGGTTGGTGTTAGGGTTAGGGTTAGGTTAGGGTTAGGGTTAGGGTTAGGGTTACGGGTTAGGGTTAGGGTTAGGGTTGAGGTTGGTGTTAGGGTTATGGTTAGGGTTAGGGTTAAGGTTAGGGTTAGGGTTGAGGTTGGTGTTAGTGTTAGGTTTAGGGTTGGTGTTAGGTTTAGGGTTAGGGTTAGGGTTAGGGTCAGAATTAGGGTTAGGGTTAGGGTTAGGGTTAGGGTTGGTGTTAGGGTTAGGGTTAGGTTAGGGTTAGGGTTAGGGTTAGGGTTAGGGTTAGGGTTAGGGTTTAGGGTTAGGGTTAGGGTTGAGGTTGGTGTTAGGGTTAGGGTTAGGGTTAGGGTTAGGGTTGAGGTTGGTGTTAGGGTTAAAGTTAGGGGTTAGGTTAGGGTTACTGTTAGGGTTAGGGTTAGGGTTGGTATTAGGGTTAGGGTTAGGTTAGGGTTAGGGTTAGGGTTAGGGTTTGTGTTAGGTTTAGGGTTAGGGTTTGGGTTAGTGTTAGGGTTAGGGGTTAGGTTAGGGTTCGGGTTAGGGTTGGTGTTAGGATTAGGGTTAGGGTTAGGGTTAGGGTTATGGTTAGGGTTAGGGTTAGAATTAGGGTTAGGGTTAGTGTTAGGTTTAGGGTTGGTGTTAAAGTTAGGGTAAGGTTAGTGTTAGGGTTAGGGTTAGGGTTAGGGGTTAGGGT
>NW_027669377.1:10000-12500 GCF_964194185.1 Rhinolophus hipposideros | reverse complement strand
TAGTGTTAGTTTAGGGTTGGTGTTAAAGTTAGGGTAAGATTAGGGTTAGGGTTAGGGTTAGGGTTAGGGTTAGGGTTAGGGGTTAGGGTTAGGGTTAGGGTTGAGGTTGGTGTTAGGGTTGAGGTTGGTGTTAGGGTTAGGGTTAGGGTTAGGGTTAGGGTTAGGGTGAGGTTGGTGTTTGGGTTAGGGTTAAGGTTAGGGTTCAGGTTGGTGTTAGGGTTAGGGTTAGGGTTAGGGTTAGGGGTTAGGTTAGGGTTACAGTTAGGTTTAGGGTTAGGGTTGGTGTTAGGGTTAGGGTTAGGTTAGGGTTAGGGTTAGGGTTAGGGTTAGGGTTAGGGTTAGGGGTTAGGTTTAGGGTTAGGGTTAGGTGTTAGGTTAGGGTTAGTGTTAGGGTTAGGGTTAGGGTTGGTGTTAGGATTAGGGTTATGGTTAGGGTTAGGGTTAGAATTAGGGTTAGGGTTAGGGTTAGGGTTAGGGTTAGGTTAGGGTTAGGGTTAGGGTTGAGGTTGGTGTTAGGGTTAGGGTTAGGGTTGGTGTTAGTTTTAGGGTTAGGGTTAGGGTTAGGGGTTAGGGTTAGGTTTAGGTTAGGGGTTAGGGTTAGGGTTAGGGTTAGGGGTTAGGCTTAGGGTTAGGGTTAGGGTTGGTGTTAGGGTTAGGATTAGGGTTATGGTTAGGGTTGGTGTTAGGTTTTAGGTTTAGGGTTAGGGTTAGGTTAGGTTAGGTTTAGTGATAGGGTTAGGGTTAGGGTTGGTGTTAGGGTTAGGGTTAGGTTAGGGTTAGGGTTAGTGTTAGGGTTAGGGTTATGGGTTAGGTTTAGGGTTAGGGTTGAGGTTGGTGTTAAGGTTAGGGTTAGGGTTAGGGTTAGGATTAGGGTTGAGGTTGGTGTTAAGGTTAGGGTTAGGGTTAGGGTTAGGGTTGGTGTTAGGGTTAGGGTTAGGGTTAGGGTTGGTGTTAGGTTTAGGGTTAGAGTTTGGGTTAGTGTTAGGGTTAGGGGTTAGGTTAGTTTTAGGGTTAGGGTTGGTGTTAGGATTAGGGATAGGGTTAGGGTTAGGGTTATGGTTAGGGTTAAGGTTAGAATTAGGGGTTAGGGTTAGGGTTAGGGTTAGGGTTAGGGTTATGGTTAGGGGTTAGGGTTAGGGTTAGGGTTGAGGTTGGTGTTAGGGTTAGGGTTAGGGTTAGGGTTAAGGTTAGGGTTAGGGTTGAGGTTGGTGTTAGGGTTAGGGTTAGGGTTGGTGTTAGGTTTAGTGTTAGGGTAAGGGTTAGGGTTCGAATTAGGGTTAGGGTTAGTGTTAGAGTTAGGGTTGGTGTTAGGGTTAGGGTTAGGTTAGGGTTAGGGTTAGGGTTAGGGGTAAGGGTTAGTGTTAGGGTTGAGGTTCGTGTTAGGGTTACGGTTAGGGTTTGCGTTAGGGTTAGGGTTCAGGTTGGTGTTAGGGTTAGGGTTAGGGTTAGGGGTTAGGTTAGGGTTACTTTTAGGGTTAGGTTTAGGGTTGGTGTTAGGGTTAGGGTTAGGTTAGGGTTAGGGTTAGGGTTAGGGTTAGGGGGTAGGTTTAGGGTTAGGGTTGAGGTTGGTGTTAAGGTTAGGGTTAGGGTTATGGTTAGGGTTGGGGTTAGGGGTTAGGCTTAGGGTTAGGGTTAGGGTTGGTGTTAGGGTTAGGGTTAGGGTTAGGGTTGGTGTCAGGTTTAGGGTTAGGG
This sequence comes from Rhinolophus hipposideros, assembly GCF_964194185.1. Lineage (NCBI taxonomy): Eukaryota > Metazoa > Chordata > Mammalia > Chiroptera > Rhinolophidae > Rhinolophus > Rhinolophus hipposideros. The sequence goes on along the minus strand of NW_027669377.1, from coordinate 10,808 downwards.
TTAGGTGTTAGGTTAGGGTTAATGTTAGGGTTAGGGTTAGGGTTGGTGTAAGGATTAGGGTTATGGTTATGGTTAGGGTTAGAATTAGGGTTAGGGTTAGGGTTAGGGTTAGGTTAGGGTAAGGGTTAGGGTAGGGTTAGGGGTTAGGCTTAGCATTCTGGTTAGGGTTGGTGTTAGGGTTAGGGTTAGGGTTAGGGTTGGTGTTAGGTTTAGGGTTAGGGTTGGTGTTAGAATTAGGGTTAGGGTTAGGGTTATGGTTAGGGTTAGGGTTAGAATTTGGGTTAGGTTTAGGGTTAGGGTTAGAGTTAGGGTTAGGTTAGGGTTAGGGTTAGGGTTAGGGTTAGGGTTAGGGTTTAGGCTTAGGGTTAGGGTTAGGGTTGGTGTTAGGGTTAGGGTTAGGGTTAGGGTTAGGGTTAGGGTTAGGGGTTAGGTTAGGGTTAGTGTTAGGGTTAGGGTGAGGGTTGGTGTTAGGGTTAGGGTTAGGGTTAGGGTTATGGTTAAGGTTAGGGTTAGAATTAGGGTTAGGGTTTGGGTTAGGGTTGGTGTTAGGTTTAGGGTTAGGGTTAGGGTTAGGGTTAGTGGTTAGGTTTAGGGTTAGGGTTGAGGTTGGTGTGAAGGTTAGGGTTAGGGTTTGGGTTAGGGTTAGGGGTTAGGCTTAGGGTTAGGATTAGGGTTGGTGTTAGGGTTGGGTTAGGGTTAGGGTTAGTGTTAGGTTTAGGGTTAGGGTTTGGGTTAGTGTTAGGGTTAGGGGTTAGGTTAGGGTTAGTGTTATGGTTAGGGTTAGGGTTGGTGTTAGGATTAGGGTTAG
>NW_027669377.1:0-7500 GCF_964194185.1 Rhinolophus hipposideros | reverse complement strand
GGTTAGAAGTTAGGTTAGGGTTACTGTTAGGTTAGGGTTAGGGTTGGTGTTAGGGTTAGGGTTAGGTTAGGGTTAGGGTTAAGGTTAGGGTTAGGGTTTGTGTTATGTTTAGGGTTAGGGTTAGGGTTAGGGTTAGGTTTAGGGTTAGGGTTGGTGTTAGGGTTACGGTTAGGTTAGGGTTAGGGTTAGGGTTGAGGTTGGTGTTAGGGTTAGGGTTAGGTTAGGGTTAGGGTTAGGGTTAGGGTTAGGGTTAGGGTTTAGGCTTAGGGTTAGGGTTAGGGTTGGTGTTAGGGTTAGGGTTAGGGTTAGGGTTAGGGGTTAGGGTTAGGTTAGGGTTAGTGTTAGGGTTAGGGTGAGGGTTGGTGTTAGGGTTAGGGTTAGGGTTAGGGTTATGGTTAAGGTTAGGGTTAGAATTAGGGTTAGGGTTTGGGTTAGGGTTGGTGTTAGGTTTAGGGTTAGGGTTAGGGTTAGGGTTAGTGGTTAGGTTTAGGGTTAGGGTTGAGGTTGGTGTGAAGGTTAGGTTTAGGGTTTGGGTTAGGATTAGGGGTTAGGCTTAGGGTTAGGATTAGGGTTGGTGTTAGGGTTAGGGTTAGGGTTAGGGTTGGTGTTAGGTTTAGGGTTAGGGTTTGGGTTAGTGTTAGGGTTAGGGGTTAGGTTAGGGTTAGTGTTATGGTTAGGGTTAGGGTTGGTGTTAGGATTAGGGTTAGGGTTAGGGTTATGATTAGGGTTAGGGTAAGAATTAGGGTTAGGGTTAGGGTTGGTATTAGGGTTAGGGTTAGGTTAGGGTTAGGGTTAGGGTTAGGGTTAGGGGTTAGGGTTAGGTTTAGGGTTGAGGTTGGTGTTAGGGTTATGGTTAGGGTTATGGTTAAGGTTAGGGTTAGGGTTGAGGTTGGTGTTAGTGTTAGGTTTAGGGTTGGTGTTAGGTTTAGGGTTAGGGTTAGGGTTAGGGTTAGGGTTAGAATTAGGGTTAGGGTTAGGGTTAGGGTTAGGGTTGGTGTTAGGGTTAGGGTTAGGTTAGGGTTAGGGTTAGGGTTAGGTTAGGGTTTAGGGTTAGGGTTAGGGTTGAGTTTGGTGTTAGGGTTAGGGTTAGGGTTAGGGTTAGGGTTGAGGTTGGTGTTAGGGTTAGGGTTAGGTTAGGGTTGGTGTTAGGGTTAGGGTTAGGTTAGGGTTAGGGTTAGGGTTAGGGGTTAGGTTAGGGTTACTGTTAGGGTTAGGGTTAGGGTTGGTGTTAGGGTTAGGGTTAGGTTAGGGTTAGGGTTAGGGTTAGGGTTTGTGTTAGGTTTAGGGTTAGGGTTTGGGTTAGTGTTAGGGTTAGGGGTTAGGTTAGGGTTCGGGTTAGGGTTGGTGTTAGGATTAGGGTTAGGGTTAGGGTTAGGGTTATGGTTAGGGTTAGGGTTAGAATTAGGGTTAGGGTTAGTGTTAGGGTTAGGGTTGGTGTTAAAGTTAGGGTAAGGTTAGTGTTAGGGTTAGGGTTAGGGTTAGGGTTAGGGGTTAGGGTTAGGGTTAGGGTTGAAGTTGGTGTTAGGGTTAGGGTTAGGGTTAGGGTTAAGGTTAGGGTTAGGGTTGAGGTTGGTGTTAGGGTTAGTGTTAGGGTTGTTGTTAGGTTTAGGTTTAGGGTTAGGGTTAGGGTTAGGGTTAGGGTTAGAATTAGGGTTAGCGTTAGTGTTAGGGTTAGGGTTGGTGTTAGGGTTAGGGTTAGGTTAGGGTTAGGGTTAGGGTTAGGGTTAGGGTTAGGGGTAAGAGTTAGGGTTAGGGTTGATGTTGGTGTTAGGGTTAGGGTTAGGGTTAGGGTTAGGGTTAGGGTTCAGGTTGGTGTTAGGGTTAAGGTTAGGATTAGGGTTAGGGGTTAGGTTAGGGTTACTGTTAGGGTTAGGGTTAGGGTTGGTGTTAGGGTTAGGGTTAGGTTAGGGTTAGGGTTAGGGTTAGGGTAGGGTTAGGGGTTAGGTTTAGGGTTAGGGTTGAGGTTGGTGTTAAGGTTAGGGTTAGGGTTATGGTTAGGGTTAGGGTTAGGGGTTAGGCTTAGGGTTAGGGATAGGGTTGTTGTTAGGGTTAGGGTTAGGGTTAGGGTTGGTTTTAGTTTTAGGGTTAGGGTTAGGTGTTATGTTAGGGTTAGTGTTAGGGTTAGGGTTAGGGTTGGTGTTAGGATTAGGGTTATGGTTAGGGTTAGGGTTAGAATTAGGGTTAGGGTTAGGGTTAGGGTTAGGGTTAGGGTTAAAGTTAGGGTTAGATTAGGGTAAGGGTTAGGGTTAGGGTTAGGGTTAGGGGTAAGGCTTAGCGTTCTGGTTAGGGTTGGTTTTAGGGTTAGGGTTAGGGTTAGGGTTGGTGTTAGGTTTAGGGTTAGTGTTGGTGTTAAAATTAGGGTTAGGGTTAGGGTTATGTTTAGGGTTAGGGTTAGAATTTGGGCTAGGTTTAGGGTTAGGGTTAGAGTAAGGGTTAGGTTAGGGTTAGGGTTAGGGTTAGGGTTAGGGTTAGGGTTTAGGCTTAGGGTTAGGGTATGGGTTGGTGTTAGGGTTAGGGTTAGGGTTAGGGTTAGGGTTGGTGTTAGGGTTAGGGTTAGGGTTAGGGTTACGGTTAGGGTTAGGGTTAGGGTTAGGGTTAGGGATGAGGTTGGTGTTAGGGTTAGGGTTAGGGTTAGGGTTAGAAGTTAGGTTAGGGTTACTGTTAGGGTTAGGGTTAGGGTTGGTGTTAGGGTTAGGGTTAGGTTAGGGTTTGTGTTATGTTTAGGGTTAAGGTTAGGGTTAGGTTAGGTTTAGGGTTAGGGTTGGTGTTAGGGTTATGGTTAGGTTAGGGTTAGGGTTAGGGTTGAGGTTGGTGTTAGGGTTAGGGTTAGGTTAGGGTTAGGGTTAGGGTTAGGGTTAAGGTTAGGGGTTAGGTTTAGGGTTAGGGTTAGGGTTAGGGTTAGGGTTAGGGTTAGGGTTAGGGTTAGGTTTAGGGTTAGGGATGAGGTTGGTGTTAGGGTTAGGGTTAGGGTTAGGGTTAGAAGTTAGGTTAGGGTTACTGTTAGGGTTAGGGTTAGGGTTGGTGTTAGGGTTAGGGTTAGGTTAGGGTTAGGGTTAGGGTTAGGGTTAGGGTTTGTGTTATGTTTAGGGTTAGGGTTAGGGTTAGGGTTAGGTTTAGGGTTAGGGTTGGTGTTAGGGTTATGGTTAGGTTAGGGTTAGGGTTAGGGTTGAGGTTGGTGTTAGGGTTAGGGTTAGGTTAGGGTTAGGGTTAGGGTTAAGGTTAGGGGTTAGGTTTAGGGATAGGGTTAGGGTTAGGGTTAGGGTTAGGGTTTAGGGTTAGTGTTAGGGTTAGGGTTAGGGTTGGTGTTAGGATTAGGGTTATGGTTAGGGTTAGGGTTAGAATTAGGGTTAGGGTTAGGGTTAGGGTTAGTGTTAGGTTAGGGTTTGTGTTTGGTTTAGGGTTAGGGTTAGGGTTAGGGTTAGGTTTAGGGTTAGGGTTGGTGTTAGGGTTAGGGTTAGGTTAGGGTTGGGGTTAGGGTTAGGGTTGAGGTTGGTGTTAGGGTTAGGGTTAGGGTTGGTGTTAGGTTTAGGGTTAGGGTTAGGGTTAGGGTTAGGGTTAGGGTTAGGGGTTAGGCTTAGGGTTAGGGTTAGGGTTGGTGTTAGGGTTAGGGTTAGGTTTAGGGTTAGGGTTGTTGTTAGGTTTAGGGTACGGTTAGGGTTAGGGGTTAGGTTAGGTTTAGTGATAGGGTTAGGGTTAGGGTTGGTGTTAGGGTTAGGGTTAGGTTAGGGTTAGGGTTAGGGTTAGGGTTAGGGTTAGGGTTATGGGTTAGGTTTAGGGTTAGGGTTGAGGTTGGTGTTAAGGTTAGGGTTAGGGTTAGGGTTAGGGTTAGGGGTTAGGCTTAGGGTTAGGGTTAGGGTTAGCGTTGGTGTTAGGGTTAGGGTTAGGGTTAGGGTTGGTGTTAGGTTTAGGGTTAGAGTTTGGGTTAGTGTTAGGGTTAGGGGTTAGGTTAGGTTTAGGGTTAGGGTTGGTGTTAGGATTAGGGTTAGGGTTAGGGTTAGGGTTATGGTTAGGGTTAAGGTTAGAATTAGGGGTTAGGGTTAGGGTTAGGGTTAGGGTTAGGGTTATGGTTAGGGGTTAGGGTTAGGGTTAGGGTTGAGGTTGGTGTTAGGGTTAGAGTTAGGGTTAAGGTTAGGGTTAGGGTTGAGGTTGTTGTTAGGGTTAGGGTTAGGGTTGGTGTTAGGTTTAGTGTTAGGTTTAGGGTTAGGGTTCAAATTAGGGTTAGGGTTAGTGTTAGAGTTAGGGTTGGTGTTAGGGTTAGGGTTAGGTTAGGGTTAGGTTTAGGGTTAGGGTTAGGGTTAGGGTAAGGGTTAGGGTTAGGGTTGAGGTTGGTGTTAGGGTTACGGTTAGGGTTTTGGTTAGGGTTAGGGTTCAGGTTGGTGTTAGGGTTAGGGTTAGGGGTTAGGTTAGGGTTACTGTTAGGGTTAGGTTTAGGGTTGGTGTTAGGGTTAGGGTTAGGTTAGGGTTAGGGTTAGGGTTAGGGTTAGGGTTAGGGGTTAGGTTTAGGGTTAGGGTTGAGGTTGGTGTTAAGGTTAGGGTTAGGGTTATGGTTAGGGTTAGGGTTAGGGGTTAGGCTTAGGGTTAGGGATAGGGTTGTTGTTAGGGTTAGGGTTAGGGTTAGGGTTGGTTTTAGTTTTAGGGTTAGGGTTAGGTGTTATGTTAGGGTTAGTGTTAGGGTTAGGGTTAGGGTTGGTGTTAGGATTAGGGTTATGGTTAGGGTTAGGGTTAGAATTAGGGTTAGGGTTAGGGTTAGGGTTAGGGTTAGGGTTAGGGTTAGGGTTAGGGTTAGGTTAGGGTAAGGGTTAGGGTTAGGGTTAGGGTTAGGGGTTAGGCTTAGCGTTCTGGTTAGGGTTGGTTTTAGGGTTAGGGTTAGGGTTAGGGTTGGTGTTAGGTTTAGGGTTAGGGTTGGTGTTAGGATTAGGGTTAGGGTTAGGGTTATGTTTAGGGTTAGGGTTAGAATTTGGGCTAGGTTTAGGGTTAGGGTTAGAGTTAGGGTTAGGTTAGGGTTAGGGTTAGGGTTAGGGTTAGAGTTTAGGCTTAGGGTTAGGGTAAGGGTTGGTGTTAGGGTTAGGGTTAGGGTTAGGGTTAGGGTTAGGGTTGGTGTTAGGGTTAGGGTTAGGGTTAGGGTTAGGGTTAGGGTTAGGGTTAGGGTTAGGGATGAGGTTGGTGTTAGGGTTAGGGTTAGGATTAGGGTTAGAAGTTAGGTTAGGGTTACTGTTAGGGTTAGGGTTAGGGTTGGTGTTAGGGTTAGGGTTAGGTTAGGGTTTGTGTTATGTTTAGGGTTAGGGTTAGGGTTAGGGTTAGGTTTAGGGTTAGGGTTGGTGTTAGGGTTATGGTTAGGTTAGGGTTAGGGTTAGGGTTGAGGTTGGTGTTAGGGTTAGGGTTAGGTTAGGGTTAGGGTTAGGGTTAGGGTTAAGGTTAGGGGTTAGGTTTAGGGTTAGGGTTAGGGTTAGGGTTAGGTTTAGGGGTAGGGTTAGGGTTAGGTTTAGGGATGAGGTTGGTGTTAGGGTTAGGGTTAGGGTTAGGGTTAGAAGTTAGGTTAGGGTTACTGTTAGGGTTAGGGTTAGGGTTGGTGTTAGGGTTAGGGTTAGGTTAGGGTTAGGGTTAGGGTTAGGGTTTGTGTTATGTTTAGGGTTAGGGTTAGGGTTAGGGTTAGGTTTAGGGATAGGGTTGGTGTTAGGGTTATGGTTAGGTTAGGGTTAGGGTTAGGGTTGAGGTTGGTGTTAGGGTTAGGGTTAGGTTAGGGTTAGGGTTAGGGTTAGGGTTAAGGTTAGGGGTTAGGTTTAGGGTTACGGTTAGGGTTAGGGTTAGGGTTAGGGTTAGGGTTTAGGGTTAGTGTTAGAGTTAGGGTTGGTGTTAGGGTTAGAGTTAGGGTTAGGGTTATGGTTGGTGTTAGGATTATGGTTAGGGTTAGGGTTAGGGTTATGGTTAGGGTTAGGGTTAGAATTAGGGTTAGGTTTAGTGTTAGGGTTACGGTTGGTGTTAAAGTTAGGGTAAGATTAGGGTTAGGGTTAGGGTTAGGGTTAGGGTTTAGGGTTAGGGTTAGGGTTGAGGTTGGTGTTAGGGTTAGGGTTAGGGTTAGGGTTAGGGGTTAGGCTTAGCATTCTGGTTAGGGTTGGTGTTAGGGTTAGGGTTAGGGTTAGGGTTAGGGTTAGGGTTGGTGTTAGGTTTAGGGTTAGGGTTGGTGTTAGGATTAGGGTTAGGGTTAGGGTTATGGTTAGGGTTAGGGTTAAAGTTAGGTTAGGGTTAGGGTTAGGGTTAGGGTTAGGGTTAGGGTTAGGGTTTAGGCTTAGGGTTAGGGTTAGGGTTGGTGTTAGGGTTAGGGTTAGGGTTAGGGTTAGGGGTTAGGTTAGGGTTAGTGTTAGGGTTAGGGTGAGGGTTGGTGTTAGGGTTAGGGTTAGGGTTAGGGTTATGGTTAAGGTTAGGGTTAGAATTAGGGTTAGGGTTTGGGTTAGGGTTGGTGTTAGGTTTAGGGTTAGGGTTAGGGTTAGGGTTAGGGTTAGGTTTAGGGTTAGGGTTGAGGTTGGTGTGAAGGTTAGGGTTAGTGTTTGGGTTAGGTTTAGGGGATAGGCTTAGGGTTAGGATTAGGGTTGGTGTTAGGGTTAGGGTTAGGGTTAGGGTTGGTGTTAGGTTTAGGGATAGGGTTTGGGTTAGTGTTAGGGTTAGGGGTTAGGTTAGGGTTAGTGTTATGGTTAGGGTTAGGGTTGGTGTTAGGATTAGGGTTAGGGTTAGGGTTATGATAGGGTTAGGGTAAGAATTAGGGTTAGGGTTAGGGTTGGTGTTAGGGTTAGGGTTAGGTTAGGGTTAGGGTTAGGGTTAGGGGTTAGGGTTAGGGTTAGGGTTGAGGTTGGTGTTAGGGTTATGGTTAGGGTTAGGGTTAAGGTTAGGGTTAGGGTTGAGGTTGGTGTTAGGGTTAGGGTTAGGTTAGGGTTAGGTTAGGGTTAGTGTTTGTGTTATGTTTAGGGTTAGGGTTAGGGTTAGAGTTCGGTTTAGGGTTAGGGTTGGTGTTAGGGTTATGGTTAGGTTAGGGTTAGGGTTAGGGTTGAGGTTGGTGTTAGGGTTAGGGTTAGGTTAGGGTTAGGGTTAGGGTTAGGGTTAGGGTTAGGGTTTAGGCTTAGGGTTAGGGTTAGGGTTGGTGTTAGGGTTAGGTTTAGGGTTAGGGTTAGGGTTAGGGGTTAGGTTAGGGTTAGTGTTAGGGTTAGGGTGAGGGTTGGTGTTAGGGTTAGGGTTAGGGTTAGGGTTATGGTTAAGGTTAGGGTTAGAATTAGGGTTAGGGTTTGGGTTAGGGTTGGTGTTAGGTTTAGGGTTAGGGTTAGGGTTAGGGTTAGTGGTTAGGTTTAGGGTTAGGGTTGAGGTTGGTGTGAAGGTTAGGGTTAGGTTTTGGGTTAGGGTTAGGGGTTAGGCTTAGGGTTAGGATTAGTATTGGTGTTAGGGTTAGGGTTAGGGTTAGGGTTGGTGTTAGGTTTAGGGTTAGGGTTTGGGTTAGTGTTAGGATTAGGGGTT
>NW_027669378.1:30000-32500 GCF_964194185.1 Rhinolophus hipposideros | reverse complement strand
ACCTCTCGCCCTAGGCCTACGCCTAGCACTACCTCTGGTCCTACCCCTACCCCTGGCCCTACAGCTCTTCCTACCCATATGCCCACCCCCATCGCTAACCCTAGCCACAGCTCCCACTCCTTATCCTAGGCCTACTCCGAGGTTTACACCGACACCCACTTCTTGCCCTTTGCCTACCCCAGCGGTACGCCTACCGTTCCCACTAGCCCTAACTCGGGCCCTAGACCAACGCTTAGTACTCACTCTACTCCGAGGCCTAGCACTTGCCCGTCGCCGACCAGTACACCTTGCCCTACCGTTAGCCAGAGCACTAACCCGTGTCCTACGAAAACACCCTGGACCCACCATTAGCCACACCCTAATCCAGCCCTACATCCGTTCCGAGTTTTAGGACTACCCAGAGCCCTCTCGTGACACCTACCCCTAGCCCTCGGCCATCCCCTACCACTACCACTAGTCCTAGGCCTAACATGAGCCCTAACCCTAACACTGCCCATGGGCCTCTGCCAACCACTAGCCCTTCACCTAACCCTACCCCGAGCAATAACCCTTGCCCTAGTCCTACGCCTAGCACTACCTCTGGTCCTACCCCTACCCCTGGACCTACAGCTCCCCCTACCCATAGGCCCACCCCCATCCCTAACCCTAGCCAAAGCTCCCACTCCTGGCCCTAGGCCTACTCCGAGGTTTACTTCGACACCCACCCCTTGCCCTATGCCTACCCCAGCGCTACGCCTACCGCTGCCACTATCCCTACCTCGGGCCCTAGACCAACGCCCATGTCTCCCTCTAGTCCGAGGCCTAGAATTTGCCCGTCGCTGACCAGTACATTTTGCCCTTATTAGGGTTAGGGTTAGGGTTAGGGTTAGTGTTTAGGGTTAGGGTTAGGGTTAGGATTGGTGATAAGGTTAGGGTTAGGGTTAGGGTTAGGGTTGGTGTTAGGGTTAGGGTTAGGGTTAGGTTTAGGGTTAGGGTTATGGTTAGGGTTGGGTTAGGGTTAGGGTTAGGGTTAGGGTTAGGGTTAGGGGTTAGGGTTAGGGTTAGGGTTAGGGTTAGGGTTAGGGTTAGGGTTGGTGTTAGGGTTAGGGTTAGGGTTAGGGTTAGGGTTAGGTTACCACGAGCACTACCCCTTGCCCTAGGCCTACGCCTAGCACTACCTCTGGTCCTACCCCTACCCCTGGCCCTACAGCTACCCCTACCCATAGGCCCACCCCCATCCCTAACCCTAGCCACAGCTCCCACTCTTGGCCCTAGGCCTACTCCGAGGTTTACTTCGACACCCACCCCTTGCCCTATGCCTACCCCAGCGCTACGCCAACCGCTGCCACTATACCTACCTCGGGCCCTAGACCAACGCCCATGTCTCCCTCTAGTCCGAGGCCTAGAACTTGCCCGTCGCTGACCAGTACATTTTGCCCTTATTAGGGTTAGGGTTAGGGTTAGGGTTAGGGTTAGTGTTTAGGGTTAGGGTTAGGGTTAGGGTTGGTGTTAAGGTTAGGGTTAGGGTTAGGGTTAGGGTTGGTGTTAGGGTTAGGGTTAGGGTTAGGGTTAGTGTTAGGGTTGGATTAGGGTTAGGGTTAGGGTTAGGGTTAGGGTTAGGGGTTAGGGTTAGGGTTAGGTTTAGGGTTAGGGTTAGGGTTAGGGTTAGGGTTAGGTTACCACGAGCACTACCCCTTGCCCTAGGCCTACGCCTAGCACTACCTCTGGTCCTACCCCTACCCCTGGCCCTACAGCTACCCCTACCCATAGGCTTACCCCCATCTTTACCCCTAGGCACAGCTCCCACTCCTGGTCCTAGGCCATCTCTGAGGTTTACCCCGAAGCCCACCCTTTGCCCTTTGCTTACACCAGAGCTATGCCTACCTCTCCCACTAGCCCTACATCAGGCCCTAGACCAACACCCAGTGCTCACTCTAGTCCGAGGCCTAGCAGTTGCCCGTCGCCGACCAGAACACCTTGCCCTACCGTTAGCCAGAGCACTAACCCGTGTCCTACGAAAACATTCGGGACCCACCCTTAGCCACACCCTAATCCAGCCCTATATCCGTTCCGAGTCCTACGACTACCCGAAGCCCTCCCGTGACACCTACCCCTAGCTCTCGGCCATCCCCTACCACTACCACTAGTCCTAGGCCTAACATGAGCCCTAAACCTAACACTGCCCGTGGGCCTCTGCAAAACACTAGCCCTTCACCTAACCCTACACCGAGCACTACCCCTCGCCCTAGGCTTACGCCTAACACTACCTCTGGTCCTACCCCTACCCATGGCCCTACAGCTCTCCCTACCCATAGGCCCTCCCCCATCCCTACCCCTAGCCACAACTCCAACTCCTGGCCCAAAGCCTACTCCGAGGTTTACCCCGACACCCACCCCTTTCCCTATGCCTACCCCAGTGCTACGCCTACCGCTCCCACTAGCCCTAGCTCGGGCCCTAGCCCAACGCCCATGTCTCCCTCTAGTCCGAGGCCTAGAACTTGCCCGTCGCTGACCAGTACAC
>NW_027669378.1:17500-25000 GCF_964194185.1 Rhinolophus hipposideros | reverse complement strand
AGGGTTAGGGTTAGGGTTAGGTTTAGATTTTGGGTTAGGGTTAGGGTTAGGGTTAGGGTTAGGGTTAGGGTTTGGGTTAGGGTTAGGGTTGGTGTTAGGTTTAGGGTTAGGTTTAGGGTTAGGGTTAGGGGTTAGGGTTAGTGTTAGGGTTAGGGTTAGCGTTATGGTTAGGGTTAGGGTTAGTGTTAGGGTTAGGTTTTGGGTTAGGGTTAGGGTTAGGGTTAGGGTTAGGGTTGGTGTTAGGGTTAGGGTTAGGGTTAGGGATTGGGTTAGGGTTAGGGTCAGGGGTAGGGTTATGGGTTAGGGTTAGGGTTAGGGTTAGGGTTAGGGTAAGGATTAGGGTTAGGGTTAGTGTTAGGGATACCGTTAGGGTTAGGTTTATGGTTAGGGTTAGGGGTAGGGTTAGGTTACGCCGAGCACTACCTCTCGCCCTAGGCCTACGCCTAGCACTACCTCTGGTCCTACCCCTACCCCTGGCCCTACAGCTCTTCCTACCCATATGCCCACCCCCATCGCTAACCCTAGCCACAGCTCCCACTCCTTATCCTAGGCCTACTCCGAGGTTTAAACCGACACCCACCCCTTGCCCTTTGCCTACCCCAGCGGTACGCCTACCGCTCCCACTAGCCCTAACTCGGGCCCTAAACCAACGCTCAGTACTCACTCTACTCCGAGGCCTAGCACTTGCCCGTCGCCGACCAGTACACCTTGCCCTACCGTTAGCCAGAGCACTAACCCGTGTCCTACGAAAACACCCTGGACCCACCATTAGCCACACCCTAATCCAGCCCTCCATCCGTTCCGAGTTTTAGGACTACCCAGAGCCCTCTCGTGACACCTACCCCTAGCCCTCGGCCATCCCCTACCACTACCACTAGTCCTAGGCCTAACATGAGCCCTAACCCTAACACTGCCCATGGGCCTCTGCCAACCACTAGCCCTTCACCTAACCCTACCCCGAGCAATAACCCTAGCCCTAGTCCTACGCCTAGCACTACCTCTGGTCCTACCCCTACCCCTGGACCTACAGCTCCCCCTACCCATAGGCCCACCCCCATCCCTAACCCTAGCCACAGCTCCCACTCCTGGCCCTAGGCCTACTCCGAGGTTTACTTCGACACCCACCCCTTGCCCTATGCCTACCCCAGCGCTACGCCAACCGCTGCCACTATCCCTACCTCGGGCCCTAGACCAACGCCCATGTCTCCCTCTAGTCCGAGGCCTAGAACTTGCCCGTCGCTGACCAGTACATTTTGCCCTTATTAGGGTTAGGGTTAGGGTTAGGGTTAGGGTTAGTGTTTAGGGTTAGGGTTAGGGTTAGGGTTGGTGTTAAGGTTAGGGTTAGGGTTATGGTTAGGGTTGGTGTTAGGGTTAGGGTTAGGGTTAGGGTTAGGGTTAGGGTTGGGTTAGGGTTAGGGTTAGGGTTAGGGTTAGGGTTAGGGTTAGGGGTTAGGGTTAGGGTTAGGGTTAGGGTTAGGGTTAGGGTTAGGGTTAGGTTACCACGAGCACTACCCCTTGCCCTAGGCCTACGCCTAGCACTACCTCTGGTCCTACCCCTACCCCTGGCCCTACAGCTACCCCTACCCATAGGCCCACCCCCATCTTTACCCCTAGGCACAGCTCCCACTCCTGGTCCTAGGCCATCTCCAAGGTTTACCCCGAAGCCCACCCTTTGCCCTTTGCCTACACCAGGGCTATGCCTACCTCTCCCACTAGCCCTACATCAGGCCCTAGACCAACACCCAGTGCTCACTCTAGTCCGAGGCCTAGCACTTGCCCGTCGCTGACCAGAACACCTTGCCCTACCGTTAGCCAGAGCACTAACCCGTGTCCTACGAAAACATTCGGGACCCACCCTTAGCCACACCCTAATCCAGCCCTATATCCGTTCCGAGTCCTACGACTACCCGAAGCCCTCCCGTGACACCTACCCCTAGCTCTCGGCCATCCCCTACCACTACCACTAGTCCTAGGCCTAACATGAGCCCTAAACCTAACACTGCCCGTGGGCCTCTGCAAAACACTAGCCCTTCACCTAACCCTACACCGAGCACTACCCCTCGCCCTAGGCTTACGCCTAACACTACCTCTGGTCCTACCCCTACCCATGGCCCTACAGCTCCCCCTACCCATAGGCCCACCCCCATCCCTACCCCTCTCCACAACTCCAACTCCTGGTCCAAAGTCTACTCCGAGTTTACCCCGACACCCACCCCTTGCCCTATGCCTACCCCAGTGCTACGCCTACCGCTCCCACTAGCCCTAGCTCGGGCCCTAGACCAACGCCCATGTCTCCCTCTAGTCCGAGGCCTAGAACTTGCCCGTCGCTGACCAGTACACCTTGCCTTTATTAGGGTTAGGGTTAGGGTTTAGGGTTAGGGTTAGGGTTAGGGTTGGTGTTAAGGTTAGGGTTATGGTTAGGGTTAGGGTTGGTGTTAGGTTTAGGGTTACGGTTAGGGTTAGTGTTAGGGTTAGGCGTTAGGGTTAGGGTTAGTGTTAGGGTTAAGGTTAGGGTTGGTGTTAGGGTTAGGGTTAGGGTTAGGGTTAGGGTTAGGGTTAGGGTCAGGGGTAGGGTTAGTGGTTAGGGTTAGGGTTAGGGTTAGGGTTAGGTTTAGGGTTAAGGGTTAGGGTTAGAGTTAGGGTTAGGGTTAGGGTTAGGGTTAGGGTTAGGGTTAGGGTTAGGGTTAGGTTTAGGGTTAAGGGTTAGGGTTAGGGTTAGTGTTAGGGTTAGGGTTAGGGTTAGGGTTAGGGTTAGGGTTAGGGTTAGGTTTAGGGTTAAGGGTTAGGGTTAGGGTTAGGTTAGGGTTAGGGTTATGGTTAGGGATAGGGTTAGGGTTAGGGTTGGTGTTAGGTTTAGGGTTAGGTTTAGGGTTAGGGTTAGGGGTTAGGGTTAGTGTTAGAGTTAGGGTTGGCGTTAGGGTTAGGGTTAGGGTTAGGAAGGGTTAGGGTTGGTGTTAGGTTTAGGGTTAGGGTTAGGGTTAGGGTTAGGGTTAGGGTTAGGGTTAGGTTTAGGGTTAGGGGTTAGGGTTAGTGTTAGGGTTAGCGTTAGGGTTACGGTTAGGGTTAGGGTTAGGATTAGGTTTTGGGTTAGGGTTAGGGTTAGGGTTAGGGTTAGGGGTTAAAGTTAGGGTTAGTGTTAGGGTTAGGGTTAGGGTTATGGGTTAGGGTTAGGGTTAGAGTTAGGTTAGGGTTAGGGTTAGGGTTAGGGTTAGGGTTAGGGTTGGTGTTAGGTTTAGGGTTAGGTTTAGGGTTAGGGTTAGGGGTTAGGGTTAGTGTTAGGGTTAGGGTTAGCGTTAGGGTTAGGGTTAGGGTTAGGGTTAGGGTTAGGGTTGGTGTTAGGTTTAGGGTTAGGTTTAGGGTTAGGGTTAGGGTTAGGGTTATGGTTAGGGGTTAGGGTTAGGGTTAGGGTTAGGGTTAGGGTTAGGTTAGGTTTAGGGTTAGAATTAGGGTTAGGGTTAGGGTTAGGGTTAGGGTTGGTGTTAGGTTTAGGGTTAGGTTTAGGGTTAGGGTTAGGGGTTAGGGTTAGTGTTAGGGTTAGGGTTAGTGTTAGGGTTAGGGTTAGGAAGGGTTAGGGTTGGTGTTAGGTTTAGGGTTAGGGTTAGGGTTAGGGTTAGGGTTAGGGTTAGGTTTAGGGTTAGGGTTAGGGGTTAGGGTTAGTGTTAGGGTTAGCGTTAGGGTTACGGTTAGGGTTAGGGTTAGGGTTAGGTTTTGGGTTAGGGTTAGGGTTAGGGTTAGGGTTAGGGGTTAAAGTTAGGGTTAGTGTTAGGGTTAGGGTTAGAGTTATGGGTTAGGGTTAGGGTTAGAGTTAGGTTAGGGTTAGGGTTAGGGTTAGGGTTAGGGTTAGGGTTGGTGTTAGGTTTAGGGTTAGGTTTAGGGTTAGGGTTAGGGGTTAGGGTTAGTGTTAGGTTAGGGTTAGCGTTAGGGTTAGGGTTAGGGTTAGGGTTAGGGTTAGGGTTGGTTTTAGGTTTAGGGTTAGGGTTAGGGTTAGGGTTAGGGTTAGGGGTTAGGGTTAGTGTTAGGGTTAGCGTTAGGGTTAGGGTTAGGTTTTGGGTTAGGGTTAGGGTTAGGTTTAGGGTTAGGGTTAGGGTTAGGGTTACGGTTTAGGGTTAGGAATAGAGTTAGGGTTGGTGTTAAGGTTAGTGTTAGGGTTAGGGTTGGTGTTAGGTTTAGGGTTAGGTTTAGGGTTAGGGTTAGCGGTTAGAGTTAGGGTTAGTGTTAGGGTTAGGGTTAGGTTTAGGGTTAGTGTTAGGGTTAGGGTTAGGGTTAGGGTTAAGGTTAGGTTTTGGGTTAGGGTTAGGGTTAGCGTTAGGTTTAGGGTTTAGGGTTAGAGTTAGGTTAGCGTTAGGGTTACGTTTTGGGTTAGGGTTAGGTTTAGGGTTAGGGTTGGTGTTAGGGTTAGGGTTAGGGTTAGGGTTGGTGTTAGGTTTAGGGTTAGGGTTAGGGTTAGGGTTAGGGTTAGGGTTAGGGGTTAGGGTTAGGGTTAGGGTTAGGGTTAGCTTTTGGGTTAGGGTTAGTGTTAGGGTTAGGGTAAGGATTAGGGTTAGGATTAGGGTTAGGGTTAGGGTTAGCGTTAGGGTTAGGGTTAGGGTTAGGGTTAGGGTTAGGTTTTGGGTTAGGGTTAGGTTTAGGGTTAGGGTTAGGGTTAGGGTTTAGTGTTAGAGTTAGGTTAGCGTTAGGGTTAGGTTTTGGGTTAGGGTTAGGGTTAGGGTTAGGGTTGGTGTTAGGGTTAGGGTTAGGTTTAGGGTTAGGGTTGGTGTTAGGTTTAGGGTTAGGGTTAGGGTTAGGGTTGGTGTTAGGGTTAAGGTTAGGGTTAGGGTTAGGGTTGGTGTTAGGTTTACGGTTAGGGGTAGGGTTAGGGTTGGTGTTAGGTTTAGGGCTAGGGTTAGGGTTAGGGTTGGTGTTAGGGTTAGGGTTAGGGTTAGGGTTAGGGTTGGTGTTAGGTTTAGCGTTAGGGTTAGGTTTTGGGTTAGGGTTAGGGTTAGGGTTAGGGTTGGTGTTAGGTTTAGGGTTAGGGTTAGGGTTAGGGTTGGTGTTAGGGTAAGTGTTAGGGTTAGGGTTAGTGTTAGGGTAAGGGTTAGGGTTAGGGTTAGGGTTAGGCTTTGGGTTAGGGTTAGGTATAGGGTTAGGGTTAGGGTTAGGGTTAGGGTTTAGAGTTAGAATTAGTTTAGGGTTAGTGTTAGCTTTTGGGTTAGGGTTAGGGTTAGGGTTGGTGTTAGGGTTAGGGTTAGGTTTAGGGTTAGGGTTAGGGGTTAGGGTTAGTGTTAGGTTTAGGGTTAGGGTTAGGGTTTAGGGTTAGGGTAAGTGTTAGGGTTGGTGTTAGGGTTAGGGTTAGGGTTAGGGTTAGGGTTGGTGTTAGATTTAGTGTTACGGTTAGGGTTAGGGTTAGGGTTGGTGTTAGGTTTAGAGTTAGGGTTAGGGTTAGGGTTAGGGTTAGGTTTTGGGTTAGGGTTAGGGTTAGGGTTAGGGTTAGTGTTAGGGTTAGGGTTTAGGATTAGGGTTAGGGTTAGGGTTGGGCTTAGGTTTAGGGTTAGGGTTAGGGTTAGGGTTGGTGTTAGGTTTAGGGTTAGGGTTAGGGTTAGGGTTAGGGTTAGGATTAGGGGTTAGGGTTAGGGTTAGGGTTCGGGTTAGGGTTAGGTTACCCCGAGAACTACCCCTCGCCATAGGCCTATGCCTAGCACTACCTCTGGTCCTACCACTACCCCTGGCACTACAGCTCCCCCTACCCATAGGCCCACCCCCATACCTACCCCTAGACACAAATTCCACTTCTGGTCCTAGGCCTACTCCGAGGTTTACCTCGACACCCACCCCTTGCCCTATGCCTACCCCAGCGCTACGCCTATCGCAACCACTAGCCCTAGCTCGGGCCCTAGACCAACGCCCAGTGCTCATCTAGTTCGAGGACTACCACTTGCCCGTCGCCGACCAGTACACCTTGACCTATCGTTAGCCATAGCACTAAGCCGTGTCCTACGAAATCACCCTGGACCCACACTTCGCCACACCCTAATCCAGCCCTACACCCGTTCCGAGTCCTAGGACTACTCGGAGCCCTCCCATGACACCTACCCCTGTCCCTCGGCCATCCCCTACCACTACCACTAGTCCTAGGCCTAACATGTGCCCTAACACTAACACTGCCCGTGGGACTCTGCCAACCACTAGCCCTTCACCTAACCCTACCCTGAGCACTACACCTCGCCCTAGGCCTAAGCCTAGCACTACCTCTGGTCCTACCCCTACCCCTGGCCCTACAGCTCCTTCTACCCATAGGCACAGTTAAATCCCTAACCCTAGCCACAGCTCCAACTCCTGGCCCTAGGCCTACTCCGAGGTTACCCCAACACCCACCCCTTGCCCAATGCCTACCCCAGCGCTACGCCTACCGCTTCCACTAGCCCTAGCTCGGGCCCTAGGCCAACGCCCATGGCTCCCTCTAGTCCGAGGCCTAGAACTTGCCCGTCGCTGATCAGTAAACCTTGCCCTTGTTAGGGTTAGGTTTTGAGTTAGGGTTAGGGTTAGGGTTAGTGTTAGGGTTAGGGTTAGGGTTAGTGTTTAGTGTTAGAGTTAGGTTAGCCTTAGGGTTAGGTTTTTGGTTAGGGTTAGGGTTAGGGTTAGGGTTGGTGTTAGGTTTAGGGTTAGGTTTAGGGTTAGGGTTGGTGTTAGGGTTAGGGTTAGGGTTAGAGTTAGGGCTGGTGTTAGGTTTGGGTTAGGGTTACGGTTAGGGTTAGGGTTAGGTTTAGGGTTAGGGGTTAGGGTTAGGGTTAGAGTTAGGTTAGGGTTAGGATTAGGGTTAGGGTTAGGGTTAGGGTTAGGGTTAGGGTTAGGGTTAGGTTTTGGGTTAGGGTTAGGGTTAGGGTTGGTGTTTGGGTTAGGGTTAGGGTTAGGCTTAGGGTTAGGGTTAGGGTTTAGGGTTAGGGTTAGGGTTAGGGTTAGGGTTGGTGTTAGGGTTAGGGTTAGGGTTAGGTTTAGGGTTGGTGTTAGGTTTAGGGTTAGGGTTAGGTTTAGGGTAGGGTTACGGTTGAGGGTTAGGGATAGTGTTAGGGTTGGTGTTAGGGTTAGGGTAGGGTTTGGGTTGCTGTTAGGTTTAGGGTTAGGGTTAGGGTTAGGGTTAGAATTAGGGTTATGTTTTGAATTAGGGTTAGGGTTGGTGTTAGGGTTAGGGTTAGGGTTAGGGTTAGGGTTGGTGTTAGGTTTAGGGTTATGGTTAGGGTTAGGGTTAGGGTTACGTTTTAGGGTTAGGGATAGTGTTAGGGTTGGTGTTAGGGTTAGGGTTAGGGTTGGTGTTAGGTTTAGGGTTAGGTTTACGGTTAGGGTTAGGGGTTAGAGTTAGGGTTAGTGTTAGGGTTAGGGTTAAAGTTAGGGTGAGTGTTAGGGTTAGGGTTAGGGTTAGGGTTAGGGTTAGGTTTTGAGTTAGGGTTTGGGTTAGGGTTAGGGTTAGGGTTAGGGTTTAGTGTTAGAGTTAGGTTAGCGTTAGGGTTAGGCTTTGGGTTAGGGTTT
>NW_027669378.1:7500-15000 GCF_964194185.1 Rhinolophus hipposideros | reverse complement strand
AGGGTTAGGGTTAGGGTTAGGGTTAGGGTTAGGGTTAGGGTTAGGGTTAGGTTACCACGAGCACTACCCCTTGCCCTAGGCCAACGCCTAGCACTACCTCTGGTCCTACCCCTACCCCTGGCCCTACAGCTACCCCTACCCATAGGCCCACCCCCATCTTTACCCCTAGGCACAGCTCCCACTCCTGGTCCTAGGCCATCTCCGAGGTTTACCCCGAAGCCCACCCTTTGCCCTTTGCCTACACCAGGGCTATGCCTACCTCTCCCACTAGCCCTACATCAGGCCCTAGACCAACACCCAGTGCTCACTCTAGTCCGAGGCCTAGCACTTGCCCGTCGCCGACCAGAACACCTTGCCCTACCGTTAGCCAGAGCACTAACCCGTGTCCTACGAAAACATTCGGGACCCACCCTTAGCCACACCCTAATCCAGCCCTATATCCGTTCCGAGTCCTACGACTACCCGAAGCCCTCCCGTGACACCTACCCCTAGCTCTCGGCCATCCCCTACCACTACCACTAGTCCTAGGCCTAACATGAGCCCTAAACCTAACACTGCCCGTGGGCCTCTGCAAAACACTAGCCCTTCACCTAACCCTACACCGAGCACTACCCCTCGCCCTAGGCTTACGCCTAACACTACCTCTGGTCCTACCCCTACCCATGGCCCTACAGCTCCCCCTACCCATAGGCCCACCCCCATCCCTACCCCTCTCCACAACTCCAACTCCTGGCCCAAAGCCTACTCCGAGGTTTACCCCGACACCCACCCCTTGCCCTATGCCTACCCCAGTGCTACGCCTACCGCTCCCACTAGCCCTAGCTCGGGCCCTAGACCAACGCCCATGTCTCCCTCTAGTCCGAGGCCTAGAACTTGCCCGTCGCTGACCAGTACACCTTGCCTTTATTAGGGTTAGGGTTAGGGTTTAGGGTTAGGGTTAGGGTTAGGGTTGGTGTTAAGGTTAGGGTTAGGGTTAGGTTTAGGGTTGGTGTTAGGTTTAGGGTTACGGTTAGGGTTAGTGTTAGGGTTAGGCGTTAGGGTTAGGGTTAGTGTTAGGGTTAAGGTTAGGGTTGGTGTTAGGTTTAGGTTTAGGGTTAGGGTTAGGGTTAGGGTCAGGGGTAGGGTTAGGGGTTAGGGTTAGGGTTAGGGTTAGCGTTAGGGTTAGGGTTAGGGTTAGGGTTAGGGTTAGGTTTAGGGTTAAGGGTTAGGGTTAGGGTTAGTGTTAGGGTTAGGGTTAGGGTTAGGTTTAGGGTTAGGGTTAGGGTTAGGTTACCCCGAGCACTACCTCTCGCCCTAGGCCTACGCCTAGCACTACCTCTGGTCCAACCCCTACCCCTGGCTCTACAGCTCCCCCTACCCATAGGCCCACCCCCATCCCTAACCCTAGCCACAGCTCCCACTCCTGGCCCTAGGCCTACTCTGAGGTTTATTCGACACCCACCCCTTGCCCTATGCCTACCCCAGCGCTACGCCTACCGCTCCCACTAGACCTACCTCGAGCCCTAGACCAACGCCCATGTCTCCCTCTAGTCCGAGGCCTAGAACTTGCCCGTCGCTGACCAGGACACCTTGCCCTTATTAGGGTTAGGGTTAGGGTTAGGGTTAGGGTTTAGGGTTAGGGTTAGGTTTAGTGTTGGTGTTAAGGTTAGGGTTAGGGTTGCTATTAGGTTTAGGGTTAGAGTTAGGGTAGGGTTAGGGTTAGGGGTTAGGGTTAGGGTTAGGGTTAGGGTTGGTGTTAGGTTAGGGTTAGGGTTAGGGTTAGGGTTAGGGTTGGTGTTTGGTTTAGGGTTAGGGTTAGGGTTAGGGTTAGGGTTAGGGTTTAGGGTTAGGGTTAGGGTTAGGGTTGGTGTTAAGGTTAGGGTTAGGGTTAGGGTTAGGGTTGGTGTTAGGGTTAGGGTTAGGGATAGGGTTAGGGTTAGGTTTAGGGTTAGGGTTGGTGTTAGGTTTAGGGTTAGGGTTAGGGTTAAAGTTAGGGTTAGGGGTTAGGGTTAGGGTTAGTGTTAGGGTTAGTGTTAAGGTTGGTGTTACGGTTAGGGTTAGGGTTAGGGTTAGGGTTAGGGTTAGGGTCAGGGGTAGGGTTAGGGGTAGGTTTAGGGTTAGGGTTAGGGTTGGTGTTAGGGTTTAGGTTAGGGTTAGGGTTAGGGTTAGGTTACCATGAGCACTACCCCTTGCCCTAGGCCTACGCCTAGCACTATCTCTGGTCCTACCCCTACCCCTTGCCTTACAGCTACCCCTACCCATAGGCCCACCCCCATCTTTACACCTAGGCACAGCTCCCACTCCTGGTCCTAGGCCAACTCCGAGGTTTAATTCGACACCCACCCCTTGCCCTTTGCCTACCCCAGCGCTACGCCTACTGCTTTCACTAGCCCTAACTCGGGCCCTAGACCAACGCCCAGTGCTCACTCTAGTCCGAAGCCTAGCACTTGCCCGTCGCCGACTAGTACACCTTGCCCTACCGTTAGCCAGAGCACTAACCCGTGTCCTACGAAAACACCCTGGACACACCCTTAGCCACACCCTAATCCAGCCCTACATCCGTTCCGAGTCCTAGGACTACCCGGAGCCCTCCCGTGACACCTACCCCTAGCCCTCGGCCATCCCCTACCACTACCACTAGTCCTAGGCCTAACATGAGCCCTAACCCTAACACTGCCCATGGGCCTCTGCCAACCACTAGCCCTTCACCTAACCCTACCCCGAGCTCTAAACCTCTCCCTAGTCCTACGCCTATCACTACTTCTGGTCCTACCACTACCCCTGGACCTACAGCTCCCCCTACCCATAAACTCACCCCCGTCCCTAACCCTAGCCACAGCTCCCACTCCTGGCCCTAGGCCTACTCCGAGGTTTACTTCGACACCCACCCCTTGCCCTATGCCTACACCAGCGCTACGCCTACCGCTCCCACTAGCTCTACCTCGGGCCCTAGACCAACGCCCATGTCTCCCTCTAGTCCTAGATCTAGAACTTGCCCGTCGCTGACCAGTACATTTTGCCCTTATTAGGGTTAAGGTTAGGGTTAGGGTTAGGGTTAGGGTTAGGGTTAGGTTTTATGGTTAGGGTTAGGGTTAGGGTTGGTGTTAAGTTTAGGGTCAGGGTTAGGGTTAGAATTAGGGTTGGTGTTAGGGTTAGGGTTAGAGTTAGGGTTAGGTTTAGGGTTAGGGTTAGGGTTAGGGTTAGGGTTGGTGTTAGGTTTAGGGTTAGGTTTAGGGTTAGGGTTAGGGGTTAGGGTTAGGGTTAGTGTTAGGGTTACGGTTAGGGTTGGTGTTAGGGTTAGGGTTAGGGTTAGTGTTAGGGTTAGGGTTAGGGTTAGGGTCAGGGGTAGGGTTAGGGGTAGGGTTATGGTTAGGGTTAGGGTTAGGGTTGGTGTTAGGATTAGGGTTAGGGTTAGGGTTAGGATTAGGTTACCACGAGCACTACCCCTTGACCTAGGCCTACGCCTAGCACTACCTCTGGTCCTACCCCTACCCCTGGCCCTACAGCTACCCCTACCCATAGGCCCACCCCCATCTTTACCCCTAGGCACAGCTCCCACTCCTGGTCCTAGGCCAACTCCGAGGTTTACCCCGAAGCCCACCCCTTGCCCTTTGCCTACACCAGGGCTATGCCTACCGCTCCCACTAGCCCTACATCACGCCCTAGACCAACACCCAGTGCTCACTCTAGTCCGAGGCCTAGCACTTGCCCGTCGCCGACCAGAACACTTTGCCCTACCGTTAGCCATAGCACTAACCCGTGTCCTACGAAAACATTCGGGACCCACCCTTAGCCACACCCTAATCCAGCCCTACATCCGTTCCGAGTCCTTGGACTACCCGAAGCCCTCCCGTGACACCTACCCCTAGCCCTCGGCCATCCCCTACCACTACCACTAGTCCTAGGCCTAACATGAGCCCTAAAACTAACATTGCCCGTGGGCCTCTGCCAAACACTAGCCCTTCACCTAACCCTACACCGAGCACTACCCCTCGCCCTAGGCTTACGCCTAACACTACCTCTGGTCCTACCCCTACCCCTGGCCCTACAGCTCCCCCTACCCATAGCCCACCCCCATCTCTACCCCTGGCCACAACTCCAACTCCTGGCCCAAAGCCTACTCCGAGGTTTACCCCGACACCCACCCCTTGCCCTATGCCTACCCCAGTGCTACGCCTACCGCTCCCACTAGCCCTAGCTCGGGCCCTAGACCAACGCCCAGTGCTCCCTCTAGTCCGAGGCCTACCACTTGCCCGACGCCGACCAGTACACCTTGCCCTACCGTTAGCCAGAGCACTAACCCGATCCTACAAAATCACCCTGGACCCACCCTTACCACACCCTAATCCAGCCCTAAACCCGTTCCGAGTCCTAGGACTACCCGGAGCCCTCCTGTGACACCTACACCTAGCCCTCGGTCAACCCTACCACTACCACTAGTCCTAGGCCTAACATGATCCCTAACCCTAACACTGCTCGTGGGCCTCTGCCAACCACTAGCCCTTCACCTTACCCTACCCCGAGCACTATCCTTCGCCCTAGGCCTACGCCTAGCACTACCTCTGGTCGTACCCCTTCCCCTGGCCCTACAGCTCCCCCTACCCATAGGCCCACCCCCTTGCCTAACCCTAGCCACAGCTCCCACTCCTGGCCCTAGGCCTACTCCGAGGTTTACTTCGACAGCCACCCCTTGCACTATGCCTACCCCAGCGCTACGCCTACCGCTCCCACTTGCCCTACCTCGGGCCCTAGACCAACGCCCATGTCTCCCTCTAGTCCGAGGCCTAGAACTTGCCCGTCGCTGACCAGTACACCTTGCCTTTATTAGGGTTAGGGTTAGGGTTTAGGGTTAGGGTTAGGGTTAAGGTTGGTGTTAAGGTTAGGGTTAGGGTTAGGGGTAGGGTTAGGATTAAGGGTTAGGGTTAGGGTTAGTGTTAGGGTTAGGGTTAGGTTAGGGTTAGGGTTTAGGGTTATTGGTAGGGTTAGGGTTGGTGTTTGTGTTAGTGTTAGGGTTAGGGTTAGGGTTGGTGTTAGGTTTAGGGTTAGGGTTAGTGTTAGGTTTATGGTTAGGGGTTAGGGTTAGGGTTAGTGTTAGGGTTAGGGTTAGGGTTAGGGTTAGGTATAGGTTTAGGGTTAGGGTTAGGGTTAGGTTTAGGGTTAGGGGTTAGGGTTAGGGTTAGTGTTAGGGTTAGGGTTAGGGTTAGTGTTAGTGTTAGGGTTAGGATTAGTGTTAGGGTTCGGGTTAGGGTTAGGGTTAGGGTTTAGGGTTAGGGTTAGGGTTGGTGTTAAGGTTAGGGTTAGGGTTAGGGTTAGGGTTAGGGGTTAGGGTTAGGGTTAGGGTTAGAGTTAGCGTTAGGGTTAGGGTTAGGGTTAGGGTTAGGGTTAGGTTTGGGTAAGGTTTAGGATTAGGCTTAGGGGTTAGGGTTAGTGTTAGGGTTAGGGTTAGCGTTAGGGTTAGGGTTAGGGTTAGGAAGGGTTAGGGTTGGTGTTAGGTTTAGGGTTAGGGTTGGGGTTAGGGTTATGGTTAGGTTTAGGGTTAGGGTTAGGGGTTAGGGTTAGTGTTAGGGTTAGCGTTAGGGTTAGGGTTAGGATTAGGGTTAGGTTTTGGGTTAGGGTTAGGGTTAGGGTTAGGGGTTAAAGTTAGGGTTAGTGTTAGCGTTAGGGTTAGGGTTAGGGTTAGGGTTAGGGTTAGGGTTAGGGTTGGTGTTAGGTTTAGGGTTAGGGTTAGGGTTAGGGTTTGGGTTAGGGTTAGGGTTAGGGTTAGGGTTAGGGGTTAGGGTCAGTGTTAGGGTTAGCGTTAGGGTTAGGGTTAGGTTTTGGGTTAGGGTTAGGATTAAAGTTAGGGTTAGGTTTTGGGTTATGGTTAGGGTTAGGGTTAGGGTTAGGGGTTAAAGTTAGGGTTAGTGTTAGCGTTAGGGTTAGGGTTAGGGTTAGCGTTAGGGTTAGGGTTGGTGTTAGGTTTAGGGTTAGGGTTAGGGTTAGGGTTTGGGTTAGGTTTAGGGTTAGGGTTAGCGGTTAGAGTTAGGGTTAGTGTTAGGGTTAGGGTTAGGTTTAGGGTTAGTGTTAGGGTTAGGGTTAGGGTTAGGGTTAGAATTAGGTTTTGGGTTAGGGTTAGGTTTAGGGTTAGGGTTAGGGTTTAGGTTTAGAGTTAGGTTAGCGTTAGGGTTACGTTTTGGGTTAGGGTTAGGGTTAGGGTTAGGGTTGGTGTTAGGGTTAGGCTTAGGGTTAGGGTTGGTGTTAGGTTTCGGGTTAGGGTTAGTGTTAGGGTTAGGGGTTAGGGTTAGGTTTAGGGTTAGGGTTAGGTTTTGGGTTAGTGTTATTGTTAGTATTAGGGTAAGGATTAGGGTTAGGATTAGGATTAGGGTTAGGGTTAGCGTTAAGGTTAGGGTTAGGGTTAGGGTTAGGGTTAGGTTTTGGGTTAGGGTTAGGGTTAGTGTTAGGGTTAGGGTTAGGGTTTAGGGTTAGGGTTAGGGTTAGGTTTGGTGTTAGGGTTAGGGTTAGGGTTAGGGTTAGAGTTAGGTTAGGGTTAGGTTTAGGGTTAGGGTTAGGGTTAGGGTTAGGGTTTAGAGTTAGAGTTAGGTTAGGGTTAGGGTTAGGGTTTAGAGTTAGAGTTAGGTTAGCGTTAGGGTTAGGTTTTGGGTTAGTGTTAGGGTTAGGGTTAGGGTTCGTGTTAGGGTTAGGTTAGGGTTAGGGTTAGGGTTGGTGTTGGGTTTAGGGTTAGGGTTAGAAGTTAGGGTTAGGGTTAGGCTTTGGGTTTGGGTTAGGTATAGGGTTAAGGTTACGATTAGGTTTAGGGTTTAGAGTTAGAGTTAGGTTAGGTTTAGGGTTAGGTTTAGGGTTAGGGTTAGGGTTAGGGTTACAGTTTAGGGTTAGGAATAGAGTTAGGGTTGGTGTTAAGGTTTGGGTTAGGGTTAGGGTTGGTGTTAGGTTTAGGGTTAGGTTTAGGGTTAGGGTTAGCGGTTAGTGTTAGGGTTAGTGTTAGGGTTAGGGTTAGGTTTAGGGTTAGTGTTAGGGTTAGGGTTAGGGTTAGGTTTTGTGTTAGGGTTAGGGTTAGGGTTATGGTTAGGGTTAGGGTTGTTTGTGTGAGGGTTAGGGTTGGTGTTAGGTTTAGGGATAGGTTTAGGGTTAGGGTTAGTGGTTAGGGTTAGTGTTAGGGTTAGGGTTAGCGTTAGGGTTAGGGTTAGGGTTAGTGTTAGGGTTAGGTTTTGGGTTAGGGTTGGTGTTAGGTTTAGGGTTAGGGTTAGGGTTAGGGTTAGGGTTAGGGTTGGTGTTAAAGTTAGGGTTAGGGTTAGGGTTGGTGTTAGGTTTAGGGTTAGGTTTAGGGTTAGGGTTAGGGTTAGAGGTTAGGGTTAGGGTTAGAGTTAGGTTAGGGTTAGGTTTAGGGTTAGGGTTAGGGTTAGGGTTAGGGTTAGGTTACCCCGAGAACTACCCCTCGCCCTAGGGTTAGGGTTAGGGTTAGGGTTAGGGTTAGGTTTAGTGTTAGGTTTAGGGTGAGGGTTAGGGTTAGGGTTACGGTTTAGG
>NW_027669378.1:0-2500 GCF_964194185.1 Rhinolophus hipposideros | reverse complement strand
TAGGGTTAGGGTTGGTGTTAGGTTTAGGGTTAGGGTTAGGGTTAGGGTTTAGAGTTAGAGTTAGGTTAGGGTTAGGGTTAGGGTTTAGAGTTAGAGTTAGGTTAGCGTTAGGGTTAGGTTTTGGGTTAGTGTTAGGGTTAGGGTTAGGGTTCGTGTTAGGGTTAGGGTTAGGGTTAGGGTTAGGGTTGGTGTTGGGTTTAGGGTTAGGGTTAGGGGTTAGGGTTAGGGTTAGGCTTTGTGTTTAGGTTAGGTATAGGGTTAGGGTTAGGGTTAGGTTTAGGGTTTAGAGTTAGGTATAGGGTTAGGGTTGGTGTTAGGTTTAGGGTTAGGGTTAGGGTTAGGGTTAGGGTTAGGGGTTAAAGTTAGGGTTAGTGTTAGGGTTAGGTTTAGGGTTATGGTTTAGGGTTAGGGTTAGAGTTAGGTTAGGGTTAGGGTTAGGGTTAGGGTTAGGGTTGGTGTTAGGTTTAGGGTTAGGTTTAGGGTTAGGGTTAGGGGTTAGGGTTAGTGTTAGGGTTAGGGTTAGCGTTAGGGTTAGGGTTAGGGTTAGGGTTAGGGTTGGTGTTAGGTTTAGGGTAAGGTTAGGGTTAGGGTTAAGGTTAGGGTTAGGATTAGGTTTAGAATTAGGGTTAGGGGTTAGGGTTAGTGTTAGGGTTAGCGTTAGTGTTAGGGTTAGGTTTTGGGTTAGGGTTAGGGTTAGGTTTAGGGTTAGGGTTAAAGTTAGGGTTACGGTTTAGGGTTAGGAATAGAGTTAGGATTGGTGTTAAGTTTAGGGTTAGGGTTAGGGTTGGTGTTAGGTTTAAGGTTAGGTTTAGGGTTAAGGTTAGCGGTTAGAGTTAGGGTTAGTGTTACGGTTAGGGTTAGGTTTAGGGTTAGTGTTAGGGTTAGGGTTAGGGTTAGGGTTAGGGTTAGGTTTTGGGTTAGGGTTAGGGTTAGGGTTAGGGTTAGGGTTTAGGCTTAGAGTTAGGTTAGCTTTAGGGTTACGTTTTTTGTTAGGGTTAGGGTTAGGTTTAGGGTTGGTGTTAGGGTTAGGGTTAGGGTTAGGGTTGGTGTTAAGTTTAGGGTTAGGGTTAGGGTTAGGGTTATGGTTAGGGGTTAGGGATAGGGTTAGAGTTAGGTTAGGGTTAGGGTTAGGGTTAGGGTTAGGGTTAGGTTACCCCGAGAACTACCCCTCGCCCTAGGGTTAGGGTTAGGGTTAGGGTTAGGGTTAGTGTTAGGTTTAGGGTTAGGGTTAGGGTTAGTGTTAGGGTTAGGGTTAGGGTTAGGGTTAGGGTTAGGGTTAGGCTTTGGGTTAGGGTTAGGTATAGGGTTAGGGTTAGGGTTAGGTTTAGGGTTTAGAGTTAGAGTTAGGTTAGGGTTAGGGTTAGGTTTTGGGTTAGGTTTAGGGTTAGGGTTAGGGTTGGTGTTAGGGTTAGGGTTAGGTTTAGGTTTAGGGTTAGGGTTAGGGGTTAGGGTTAGTGTTAGTGTTAGTTTAGTGTTAGGGTTATGGTTAGGGTTAGGGTTAGGGTTAGGGTTAGGTTTTGGGTTAGGGTTAGGGTTAGGGTTAGGGTTAGGGATAGGGTTGGTGTTAGGGTTAGCGTTAAGGTTAGGGTTAGGGTTAGGGTTAGGGATAGGGTTAGGTTTAGGGTTAGGGTTAGGGGTTAGGGATAGTGTTAGGGTTAGCGTTAGGGTTAGGGTTAGGGTTAGGTTTAGGGTTAGGTTTTGGGTTAGGGTTAGGGTTAGGGTTAGGGTTAGGCTTAGGGTTTAGGGTTAGAGTTAGGTTAGCGTTAGGGTTAGGTTTTGGGTTAGTGTTAGGGTTAGGGTTAGGGTTCGTGTTAGGGTTAGGGTTAGGGTTAGGGTTAGGGTTATTGTTGGGTTTAGGGTTAGGGTTAGGGTTAGGGTTAGTGTTAGGGTTAGGGGTTAGGGTTAGGGTTAGAGTTAGGTTAGGGTTAGGGTTAGGGTTAGGGTTAGGGTTAGGTTACCCCGAGCACTACCCCTCGCCCTAGGGTTAGGGTTAGGGTTAGGGTTAGGGTTAGGGTTAGTGTTAGGGTTAGGGTTAGGGTTAGTGTTAGGGTTAGGGTTAGAGTTAGGCTTAGGGTTAGGGTTAGGGGTTAAGTTTAGGGTTAAGGTTAGGGTTATGCTTTAGGGTTAGAGTTAGGTTAGGGTTAGGTTTAGGTTTTGGGTTAGTGTTAGGGTTAGGGTTAGGTTTAGTGTTAGGGTTAGGGTTAGGGTTAGGGGTTAGGGTTAGGGTTGGAGTTAGAATAGGGTTAGGGTTAGGGTTAGGGTTAAAGTTAGGGTTAGGTTAGGGTTAGGGTTTAGGGTTAGGGCTAGGGTTAGGGTTGGTGTTAGGGTTAGTGTTAGGGTTAGTGTTAGGGTTGGTGTTAGGGTTAGGGTTAGGGTTAGTGTTAGGTTTATGTTAGGGGTTAGGGTTAGGGTTAGTGTTAGGGTTAGGGTTAGGGTTAGGTATAGGTTTAGGGTTAGGGTTAGGGTTAGGTTTTGTGTTAGGGGTTAGGGTTAGGGTTAG
>NW_027669379.1:40000-47974 GCF_964194185.1 Rhinolophus hipposideros | reverse complement strand
TTAGGTTTAGGGTTAGGGTTAGGGTTAGGGTTAGGGTTAGGGGTTAGGTTAGGGTTAGTGTTAGGGTAAGGGTTAGGGTTGGTGTTAGGGTTAGGGTTGGGGTTAGGGTTATGGTTAGGGTTAGGGTTAGAATTAGGGTTAGGGTTAGGGTTAGGGTTAGGGTTAGGGTTAGGGTTAGGTTAGGGTTAGTGTTAGGGTTATGGTTAGGGTTGGTGTTAGGGTTAGGGTTAGGGTTAGTGTTAGGGTTAGGGTTAGAGTTAGGGTTAGTGTTAGAATTAGGGTTAGGGTTAGGGTTAGTGGTTAGGGTTAGGGTTAGGGTTGAGGTTGGTGTTAGGGTTAGGGTTAGGGTTAGGGTTAGGGTTAGGTTTAGGGTTAGGGTTGAGGTTGGTGTTAGGGTTAGGGTTAGGGTTGGTGTTAGGTTTAGGGTTAGGGTTAGGGTTAGGCTTAGGGGTTAGGTTAGGGTTAGTGTTAGGGTTAGGGTTAGGGTTGGTGTTAGGGTTAGGGTTAGGGTTAGGGTTAGGGTTAGGGTTGGTGTTAATCTTAGGGTTAGGGTTAGGGTTAGGGTTGGTGTTAGGTTTAAGGTTAGGGTTAGGGTTAGGATTAGGGTTTGGGGTTAGTTTAGGGTTAGTGTTAGGGTTACGGTTAGGGTTGGTGTTAGGTTTAGGTTTAGGGTTAGGGTTAGGTTTAGGGTTGGTGTTAGGTTTAGGGTTAGGGTTAGGGTTAGTGTTACGGTTAAGGGTTAGGGTTAGGGTTAGGGTTAGGGTTAGGGTTAGTGTTATGGTTAGGTTTAGGGTTAGGTTTAGGGTTAGGTTACCCCGAGCACTACCTCTCGCCCTAGGCCTACGCCTAGCACTACCTCTGGTCCTACCCCTACCCCTGGCCTTACAGCTCCTCCTAACCATAGGCCCACCCCCATCGCTACCCCTAGCCACAGCTCCCACTCCTGGTTTTAGGCCTACTCCGAGGTTTACACCGAAACCCACCCCTTGCCGTTTGCCTACCCCAGCGCTACGCTTACCGCTCCCACTAGCCCTACCTCGGGCCCTAGACCAACGCCCAGTGCTCACTCTAGTCCGAGGCCTAGCACTTGCCCGTCGCCGACCAGTACACCTTGCCCTACCGTTAGTCAGAGCACTAACCCTTGTCCTACGAAATCACCCTGGACCCACCCTTAGCCACACCCTAATCCAGCCCTACATCCGTTCCGAGTCCTAGGACTACCCGGAGCCCTTCCGTGACACCTACCCCTAGCCCTCGGCCATCCCCTACCACTACCACTAGTCCTAGGCCTAACATGAGCCCTAACCCTAACACTGCACATGGGCCTCTGCCAACCACTAGCCCTTCACCTAACCCTATCCGGAGCACTACGCCTCGCCCTAGGCTTACGCCTAACACTACCTCTGGTCCTACTCCTACCCCTGCTCCTACACCTACCCCTACCCATAGGCCCAACTCCATCCCTACCCCTAGCCACAGCTCCCACTCCTGGCCCTAGGCCTACTCCGAGGTTTACCTCGACACCCACCCCTGCCCTATGCCTACCCCAGCGCTACGCCTACTACTCCCACTAGCCCTAGCTCAACCTCTAGACCAACGGGCATGGCTCCTTCTAGTCCGAGGCCTAGAACTTGCCCGTTGCTGACCAGTACACCTTGCCCTTATTTGGGTTAGGGTTAGGGTTAGGGTTAGGGTTAGGGTTAGGGTTGGTGTTAGGGTTAGGGTTAGGTTAGGGTTAGTGTTAGGGTTAGGGTTAGGGTTAGGGTTGGTGTTAGGGTTAGGGTTAGGGTTAGTGTTACGGTTAGGGTTATAGTTACGGTTAGGGTTAGAATTAGGGTTAGGGTTAGGGTTAGGGTTAGTGTTGGTGTTAGGGTTAGGGTTAGGTTAGGGTTAGGGTTAGGGTTAGGGGGTTAGGGTTAGGGTTAGGGTTGAGGTTAATGTTAGGGTTAGGGTTAGGGTTAGGGTTAGGGTTAGGGTTAGGGTTAGAATTAGTGTTAGGGTTAGGGTTAGGGTTAGGGTTGGTGTTAGGGTTAGGGTTAGGTTAGGGTTAGGGTTAGGGTTAGGGGTTAGGGTTAGGGTTAAGGTTAGGGTTGGTGTTAGGGTTAGGGTTAGCGTTAGGGTTAGGGTTATGGTTAGGGTTAGGGTTAGAATTAGGGTTAGGGTTAGGGTTAGGGTTAGGGTTGGTGTTAGGTTTAGGGTTAGGGTTAGGGTTAGGGTTAGGGGTTAGGTTAGGGTTAGTGTTAGGGTTAGGGTTAGGGTTGGTGTTAGGGTTAGGGTTGGGGTTAGGGTTATGGTTAGGGTTAGTGTTAGGGTTAGTGTTAGGGTTAGGGTTAGGTTAGGGTTAGGGTTAGGGTTAGGGATTAGGTTTAGTGTTAGTGTTAGGGTTAGGGTTAGGGTTAGGGTTAGGTTTAGGGTTAGGGTTAGTGTTAGGGTTAGTGTTAGGGTTAGGGTTAGGGTTAGGTTTAGGGTTAGGGTTGAGGTTGGTGTTAGGGTTAGGGTTAGGGTTGGTGTTAGGTTTAGGATTAGGGTTAGGGTTAGGCTTAGGGGTTAGGTTAAGGTTAGTGTTAGGGTTAGGGTTAGGGTTGGTGTTAGGGTTAGGGTTAGGATTAGGGTTAGGGTTAGGGTTAGGGTTGGTGTTCATCTTAGGGTTAGGGTTAGGGTTAGGGTTGGTGTTAGGTTTAAGGTTAGGGTTAGGGTTAGGGTTAGGGTTAGGGGTTAGGTTAGGGTTAGTGTTAGGGTTACGGTTAGGGTTGGTGTTAGGTTTAGGTTTAGGGTTAGGGTTAGGGTTAGGGTTGGTGTTAGGTTTAGGGTTAGGGTTAGGGTTAGTGTTAGGGTTAAGGGTTAGTGTTAGGGTTAGGGTTAGGGTTAGGGTTATGGTTAGGTTTAGGGTTAGGGTTAGGGTTAGGTTCCCCCGAGCACTACCTCTCGCCCTAGGCCTACGCCTAGCACTACCTCTGGTCCTACCCCTACCCCTGGCCTTACAGCTCCCCCTAACCATAGGCTCACCCCCATCGCTACCCCTAGCCACAGCTCCCACTCCTGGTTTTAGGCCTACTCCGAGGTTTACACCGAAACCCACCCCTTGCCGATTGCCTACCCCAGCGCTACGCTTACCGCTCCCACTAGCCCTACCTCGGGCCCTAGACCAACGCCCAGTGCTCACTCTAGTCCGAGGCCTAGCACTTGCCCGTCGCCGACCAGTACACCTTGCCCTACCGTTAGTCAGAGCACTAACCCTTGTCCTACGAAATCACCCTGGACCCACCCTTAGCCACACCCTAATCCAGCCCTACATCCGTTCCGAGTCCTAGGACTACCCGGAGCCCTTCCGTGACACCTACACCTAGCCCTCGGCCATCCCCTACCACTACCACTAGTCCTAGGCCTAACATGAGCCCTAACCCTAACACTGCACATGGGCCTCTGCCAACCACTAGCCCTTCACCTAACCCTACCCGGAGCACTACGCCTCGCCCTAGGCTTACGCCTAACACTACCTCTGGTCCTACTCCTACCCCTGGTCCTACAGCTACCCCTCCCATAGGCCCAACTCCATCCCTACCCCTAGCCACAGCTCCCACTCCTGGCCCTAGGCCTACTCCGAGGTTTACCTCGACACCCACCCCTTGCCCTATGCCTACCCCAGCGCTACGCCTACTACTCCCACTAGCCCTAGCTCGGGCTCTAGACCAACGCGCATGGCTCCTTCTAGTCCGAGGCCTAGAACTTGCCCGTCGCTGACCAGTACACCTTGCCCTTATTTGGGTTAGGGTTAGGGTTAGGGTTAGGGTTAGGGTTAGGGTTATGGTTGGTGTTAGGGTTAGGGTTAGGTTAGGGTTAGGGTTAGGGTTAGGGTTACGGTTAGGGTTGGTGTTAGGGTTAGGGTTAGGGTTAGTGTTACGGTTAGGGTTAGAGTTACGGTTAGGGTTAGAATTAGGGTTAGGGTTAGGTTTAGGGTTAGGGTTGGTGTTAGGGTGAGGGTTAGGTTAGGGTTAGGGTTAGGGTTAGGGGTTAGGGATAGGGTTAGGGTTACGGTTAGGGTTAGGGGTTAGGTTAGGGTTAGTGTTAGGGTTAGGGTTAGGGTTGGTGTTAGGGTTAGGGTTAGGGTTAGGGTTAGGGTTAGATTTAGGGTTAGGGTTAGGGTTAGGGTTAGGGTTGGTGTTAGGTTTAGGGTTAGGGTTAGGGTTAGGTTAGGGGTAGGGGTTAGGTTAGGGTTAGTGTTAGGGTTAGGGTTAGGGTTGGTGTTAGTGTTAGGGTTAGCGTTAGGGTTAGGGTTATGGTTAGGGTTAGGGTTAGAATTAGGGTTAGGGTTAGGGTTAGGGTTAGGGTTAGGTTAGGGTTAGGGTTAGGGTTAGGGTTAGGGTTAGGGTTAGTGTTAGGGTTAGGTTAGGGTTAGTGTTAGGGTTAGGGTTAGGGTTGGTGTTAGGGTTAGGGTTAGGTTAGGGTTGGGGTTAGGGTTAGGGTTAGGGTTAGGGTTAGGGTTAGTGTTAGGGTTAGGGTTGGTGTTAGGGTTAGGGTTAGGGTTAGGGTTAGGGTTAGGGTTAGGGTTAAGGTTAGGGTTAGGGTTAGGGGTTAGGGTTAGGGTTAGGGTTAGGGTTAGGGTTAGGGTTAGGATTAGGGTTAGGGTTAGGTTTAGGGTTAGGGTTAAAGTTAGGGTTAGTGTTAGGGTTAGGGTTAGGGTTAGGGTTAGGGTTACGGTTAGGGTTAGGGTTAGGGTTAGGGTTAGGTTTGAGGTTGGTGTTAGGGTTAGGATTAGGGTTGGTGTTAGGTTTAGGGTTAGGGTTACGGTTAGGGTTAGGGGTTAGGTTAGGGTTAGTGTTAGGGTTAGGGTTAGGGTTAGGGTTAGAATTAGGGTTAGGGTTAGGGTTAGGGTTAGGGTTAGGGTCAGGGTGGGTGTTAGGGTTAGGGTTAGGGTTAGGGTTAGGGGTTAAGGTAAGGGTTAGGGTTAGGGTTAGGGTTAGGGTTAGGGTTAGGGTTAGGGTTAGGTTTAGGGTTAGGGTTAGGGTTAGGGTTGAGGTTGGTGTTAGGGTTAGGGTTAGGGTTAGGGTTATGTTTAGGGTTAGGGTTAGAATTAGGGTTAGGGTTAGGGTTAGGGTTAGGGTTAGGTTCAGGGTGGGTGTTAAGTTTACGGTTAGGGTTAGCGTTAGGGTTAGGGTTAGGGATTAGGTTTAGTGTTAGTGTTAGGGTTAGTGTTAGGGTTAGGGTTAGCGTTAGGGTTAGTGTTAGGGTTAGTGTTAGGGTTAGGGTTGGGGTTGGTGTTACGTTTAGGGTTAGGGTTAGGGTTACGGTTAGGGTTAGGGATTAGGTTAGGGTTAGGGTTAGGGTTAGGGTTGAGGTTGGTGTTAGGGTTAGGGTTAGGGTTGGTGTTAGGTTTAGGGTTAGGGTTAGGGTTACGGTTAGGGTTAGGGATTAGGTTAGGGTTAGGGTTAGGGTTGGTGTTAGGGTTAGGGTTAGGGTTATGGTTAGGGTTAGGGTTAAAATTAGGGTTAGGTTTAGGGTTAGGGATAGGGTTAGGGTTAGGGGTTAGGTTAGGGTTAGTTTTGGGTTAGGGTTAGGGTTGGTGTTAGGGTTAGGGTTAGGGTTATGGTTCGGGTTAGGGTTAGGTTTAGAATTAGGGTTAGGGTTAGGGTTAGGTTTAGGGTTGGTGTTAGGTTTAGGGTTAGTGTTAGGGTTAGGGTTAGGGTTAGGGTTAGGGATGAGGTTAGGGTTAGTTTTAGGGTTAGGGTTGAGGTTGGTATTAGGGTTAGGGTTAGGGTTGGTGTTAGGTTTAGGGTTAGTTTTAGGGTTAGGCTTAGGGGTTAGGTTAGGTTTAGGGTTAGGGTTAGGGTTAGGGTTAGGGTTGGTGTTAGGTTTAAAGATAGGGTTAGGGTTACGGTTAGGGTTAGGGGTTAGGTTAGGGTTAGTGTTAGGGTTAGGGTTAGGGTTGGTGTTAGGGTTAGGATTAGGGTTAGGGTTAGGGTTAGGGTTAGGGTTAGGGTTAGGGTTAGAATTAGGGT
This sequence comes from Rhinolophus hipposideros, assembly GCF_964194185.1. Classification (NCBI taxonomy): domain Eukaryota; kingdom Metazoa; phylum Chordata; class Mammalia; order Chiroptera; family Rhinolophidae; genus Rhinolophus; species Rhinolophus hipposideros. Next base: position 41,978 of record NW_027669379.1, on the reverse strand, counting down.
TAGGGTTAGGGTTAGGGTTAGGGTTGGTGTTAGGTTTAGGGTTAGGGTTTGGGTTAGGGTTAGGGTTAGGGGTTAGGTTAGAGTTAGTGTTAGGGTTAGGGTTAGGGTTGGTGTTTGGAGTAGGGTTAGGATTAGGATTAGGGTTAGGGTTAGGGTTAGGGTTAGGGTTAGAATTAGGGTTAGGGTTAGGGTTAGGGTTTGTGTTAGGTTTAGGGTTAGGGTTAGGGTTAGGGTTATGGGTTAGGTTAGGGTTAGTGTTAGGGTTAGGGTTAGGGTTGGTGTTAGGGTTAGGGTTGGAGTTAGGGTTATGGTTAGGTTTAGGGTTAGAATTAGGGTTAGGGTTAGAATTAGGGTTATGTTAGGGTTAAAGTTAGGGTTAGGGTTAGGGTTAGAGGTTAGGCTTAGGGTTAGGGTTAGGGTTGGTGTTAGGTTTAGGGTTAGGATTAGGGTTAGGGTTGGTGTTAGGTTTAGGGTTAGGGTTAGGGGTTAGGTTAGGTTTAGTGTTAGGGTTAGGGTTAGGGTTTGGTTAGGGTTAGAGTCAGGGTTAGTGTTAGAATTAGGGTTAGGGTTAGGGTTAGGGTTAAAGTTGGTGTTAGAGTTAGGGTTAGGTTAGGGTTAGGGTTAGGGTTAGGGTTAGGGTTAGGGGTCAGGGTTAGGGTTAAGGTTGAGGTTGGTGTTAGGGTTAGGGTTAGGGTTAGGGATAGGGTTAGGTTTAGGGTTAGGGTTGAGGTTGGTGTTAGGGTTAGGGTTAGGGTTTGTGTTAGGTTTAGTGTTAGGGTTAGGGTTAGGGTTTGGTTAGGGTTAGAGTCAGGGTTAGGGTTAAAATTAGGGTTAAAGTTAGGGTTAGGGTTAGGGTTAGGGTTAGGTTTAGGTTAGGGTTAGGGTTAGGGTTAGGTTTAGGGTTAGGGGTTAGGCTTAGGGTTAGGGTTAGGGTTGGTGTTAGGGTTAGGGTTAGGGTTAGGGTTAAAGTTGGTGTTAGGTTTAGGGATAGGGTTAGGGTTACGGTTAGGGTTAGGGGTTAGGTTAGGGTTAGTGTTAGGGTTAGGTTTAGGGTTGGTGTTAGGGTTAGATTTAGGGTTAGGGTTAGGGTTAGGGTTAGGATTGGTGTTAGGTTTAGGGTTAGGGTTAGGGTTAGGTTAGGGGTAGGGGTTAGGTTAGGGTTAGTGTTAGGGTTAAGGTTAGGGTTGGTGTTAGGGTTAGGGTTAGCGTTAGGGTTAGGGTTATGGTTAGGATTAGGGTTAGAATTAGGGTTAGGGTTAGGGTTAGGGTTAGGGTTGGTGTTAGGTTTAGGGTTAGGGTTAGGGTTAGGGTTAGGGGTTAGGTTAGGGTTAGTGTTACGGTTAGGGTTAGGGTTGGTGTTAGGGTTAGGGTTGGGGTTAGGGTTATGGTTAGGGTTAGTGTTAGGGTTAGTGTTAGGGTTAGGGTTAGGTTAGGGTTAGGGTTAGGGTTAGGGTTAGGGTTAGGGATTAGGTTTAGGGTTAGTGTTAGGGTTAGGGTTAGGGTTAGGTTAGGGTTAGTGTTAGGGTTATGGTTAGGGTTGGTGTTAGGGTTAGTGTTAGGGTTAGGTTTGGGTTAGTGTTAGGGTTATGGTTAGGGTTGGTGTTAGGGTTAGGGTTAGGTTAGGGTTAGGTTTAGAGTTAGGGTTAGGGTTAGGATTAGGGGTTAGGGTTAGGGTTAGGGTTGAGGTTGGTGTTAGGGTTAGGGTTAGGGTTAGGGTTAGGGTTAGGGTTGAGGTTGGTGTTAGGGTTAGTGTTAGGGTTGGTGTTAGGTTTAGGGTTAGGGTTAGGGTTAGGGTTAGGGTTAGGGTTAGGGTTTGTGTTAGGTTTAGGGTTAGGGTTAGGGTGAGGGTTAGGGTTAGGGGTTAGGTTAGGGTTAGTGTTAGGGTAAGGGTTAGGGTTGGTGTTAGGGTTAGGGTTGGGTTTAGGGTTATGGTTAGGGTTAGGGTTAGAATTAGAGTTAGGGTTAGGGTTAGGGTTAG
>NW_027669379.1:22500-35000 GCF_964194185.1 Rhinolophus hipposideros | reverse complement strand
GGTTAGGGTTAGGGTTAGGGTTAGGGTTAGGGGTTAAGGTTAGGGTTAGGGTTAGGGTTAGGGTTAGGGTTAGGGTTAGGGTTAGGGTTAGGGTTAGGGTTAGGGTTAGGTTTAGGGTTAGGGTTAGGGTTAGGGTTGAGGTTGGTGTTAGGGTTAGGGTTAGGGTTAGGGTTATGTTTAGGGTTAGGGTTAGAATTAGGGTTAGGGTTAGGGTTAGGGTTAGGGTCAGGGTTGGTGTTAGGTTTACGGTTAGGGTTAGGGTTAGGGTTAGGGTAAGGGATTAGGTTTAGTGTTAGTGTTAGGGTTAGAATTAGGGTTAGCGTTAGGGTTAGTGTTAGGGTTAGTGTTAGGGTTAGGTTTAGGGTTAGGGTTAGGGTTAGGGATTAGGGTTAGGGATTAGGGTTAGGGTTAGTGTTAGGGTTAGGGTTAGGGTTAGGGTTAGTGTTAGGGTTAGTGTTAGGTTAGGGTTAGTGTTAGGGTTAGGGTTGAGGTTGGTGTTAGGGTTAGGGTTAGGGTTGGTGTTAGGTTTAGGGTTACGGTTAGGGTTAGGCTTAGGGGTTAGGTTAGGGTTAGTGTTAGGGTTAGGGTTAGGGTTGGTGTTAGGGTTAGGGTTAGCGTTGGTGTTAGGGTTGGTGTTAGGGTTAGGGTTAGGGTTATGGTTAGGGTTAGGGTTGGGGTTAGAATTAGGGTTAGGGTTAGGGTTAGTGTTAGGGTTGGTGTTAGGTTTAGGGTTAGGGTTAGGGTTAGGCTTAGGGGTTATGTTAGGGTTAGTGTTAGGGTTAGGGTTAGGGTTGGTGTTAGGGTTAGGGTTAGGGTTATGGTTAGGGTTAGGGTTAAAATTAGGGTTAGGTTTAGGGTTAGGGATAGGGTTAGGGTTAGGGGTTAGGTTAGGGTTAGTTTTGGTTTAGGGTTAGGGTTGGTGTTAGGGTTAGGGTTAGGGTTATGGTTCGGGTTAGGGTTAGGGTTAGAATTAGGGTTAGGGTTAGGGTTAGGTTTAGTGTTGGTGTTAGGTTTAGGGTTAGTGTTAGGGTTAGGGTTAGGGTTAGGGTTAGGGATGAGGTTAGGGTTAGGGTTAGGGTTAAAATTAGGGTTAGGGTTAGGGTTGGTGTTAGGTTTAGGGTTAGGATTAGGGTTAGGGTTGGTGTTAGGTTTAGGGTTAGGGTTAGGGGTTAGGTTAGGTTTAGTGTTAGGGTTAGGGTTAGGGTTTGGTTAGGGTTAGAGTCAGGGTTAGTGTTAGAATTAGGGTTAGGGTTAGGGTTAGGGTTAAAGTTGGTGTTAGAGTTAGGGTTAGGTTAGGGTTAGGGTTAGGGTTAGGGTTAGGGTTAGGGGTTAGGGTTAGGGTTAAGGTTGAGGTTGGTGTTAGGGTTAGGGTTAGGGTTAGGGATAGGGTTAGGTTTAGGGTTAGGGTTGAGGTTGGTGTTAGGGTTAGGGTTAGGGTTTGTGTTAGGTTTAGGGTTAGGGTTAGGTTTAGGCTTAGGGGTTAGTTTAGGGTTAGAGTTAGGGTTAGGGTTAGGGTTGGTGTTAGGGGTAGGGTTACGTTAGGGTTAGGGTTATAGTTAGGGTTAGGGTTAAAATTAGGGTTAAAGTTAGGGTTAGGGTTAGGGTTAGGGTTAGGGTTAGGTTTAGGTTAGGGTTAGGGTTAGGGTTAGGTTTAGGGTTAGGGGTTAGGCTTAGGGTTAGGGTTAGGGTTGGTGTTAGGGTTAGGGTTAGGGTTAGGGTTAAAGTTGGTGTTAGGTTTAGGGATAGGGTTAGGGTTACGGTTAGGGTTAGGGGTTAGGTTAGGGTTAGTGTTAGGGTTAGGTTTAGGGTTGGTGTTAGGGTTAGATTTAGGGTTAGGGTTAGGGTTAGGATTGGTGTTAGGTTTAGGGTTAGTGTTAGGGTTAAGGTTAGGGTTGGTGTTAGGGTTAGGGTTAGCCTTAGGGTTAGGGTTATGGTTAGGGTTAGGGTTAGAATTAGGGTTAGGGTTAGGGTTAGGGTTAGGGTTGGAGTTAGGTTTAGGGTTAGGGTTAGGGTTAGGGTTAGGGGTTAGGTTAGGGTTAGTGTTACGGTTAGGGTTAGGGTTGGTGTTAGGGTTAGGGTTGGGGTTAGGGTTATGGTTAGGGTTAGTGTTAGGGTTAGTGTTAGGGTTATGGTTAGGGTTGGTGTTAGGGTTAGTGTTAGGGTTAGGTTTGGGTTAGTGTTAGGGTTATGGTTAGGGTTGGTGTTAGGGTTAGGGTTAGGTTAGGGTTAGGTTTAGAGTTAGGGTTAGGGTTAGGATTAGGGGTTAGGGTTAGGGTTAGGGTTGAGGTTGGTGTTAGGGTTAGGGTTAGGGTTAGGGTTAGGGTTAGGGTTGAGGTTGGTGTTAGGGTTAGTGTTAGGGTTGGTGTTAGGTTTAGGGTTCGGGTTAGGGTTAGGGTTAGGGTTAGGGTTAGGGTTAGGGTTTGTGTTAGGTTTAGGGTTAGGGTTAGGGTTAGGGTTAGGGTTAGGGGTTAGGTTAGGGTTAGTGTTAGGGTAAGGGTTAGGGTTGGTGTTAGGGTTAGGGTTGGGGTTAGGGTTATGGTTAGGGTTAGGGTTAGAATTAGAGTTAGGATTAGGGTTAGGGTTAGGGTTAGGGTTAGGGATTAGGGTTAGGGATTAGGGTTAGTGTTAGTGTTAGGGTTAGGGTTATGGTTAGGGTTAGTGTTAGGGTTAGTGTTAGGGTTAGGTTAGGGTTAGTGTTAGGGTTATGGTTAGGGTTGGTGTTAGGGTTAGGGTTAGGGTTAGGGTTAGGTTAGGGTTAGGGTTAGGGTTAGGGTTAGGGTTAGGGATTAGGTTTAGTGTTAGTGTTAGGGTTAGGGTTAGGGTTAGGTTTAGGGTTAGGGTTAGTGTTAAGGTTAGTGTTAGGGTTAGGGTTAGGGTTAGTGTTAGGGTTAGGGATTAGGGTTAGGGATTCTGGTTAGGGTTAGTGTTAGGGTTAGGGTTATGGTTAGGGTTAGTGTTAGGGTTAGTGTTAGGGTTAGGTTAGGGTTAGTGTTAGGGTTATGGTTAGGGTTGGTGTTAGGGTTAGGGTTAGGTTAGGCTTAGGGTTAGAGTTAGGGTTAGGGTTAGGGGTTAGGGTTAGGGTTAGGGTTGAGGTTGGTGTTAGGGTTAGGGTTAGGGTTAGGGTTAGGGTTGAGGTTGGTGTTAGGGTTAGTGTTAGGGTTGGTGTTAGGTTTAGGGTTAGGGTTAGGGTTAGGGTTAGGGATTAGGTTTAGGGTTAGTGTTAGAGTTAGGGTTGGTGTTAGGTTTAGGGTTAGGGTTAGGGTTAGTGTTAGGGTTAAGGGTTAGGGTTAGGGTTAGGGTTAGGGTTAGGGTTATGGTTAGGTTTAGGGTTAGGGTTAGGGTTAGGTTACCCGGAGCACTACCTCTCGCCCTAGGCCTACGCCTATCACTACCTGTGGTCCTACCCCTACCCCTGGCCCTACAGCTCCCCCTAACCATAGGCCCACCCCCATCGCTACCCCTAGCCACAGCTCCCACTCCTGGTTTTAGGCCTACTCCGAGGTTTACACCGAAACCCACCCCTTGTTTTTTGCCTACCCCAGCGCTACGCTTACCGCTCCCACTAGCCCTACCTCGGGCCCTAGACCAACGACAGTGCTCACTCTAGTCCGAGGCCTAGCACTTGCCCGTCGCCAACCAGTACACCTTGCCCTACCGTTAGTCAGAGCACTAACACTTGTCCTACGAAATCACCCTGGACCCACCCTTAGCCACACCCTAATCCAGCCCTACATCCGTTCCGAGTCCTAGGACTACCCGGAGCCCTTCCGTGACACCTACCCCTAGCCCTCGGCCATCCCCTACCACTACCACTAGTCCTAGGCCTAACATGAGCCCTAAACCTAACACTGCACATGGGCCTCTGCCAACCACTAGCCCTTCACCTAACCCTACCCCGAGCACTATGCCTCGCCCTAGGTTTACGCCTAACACTACCTCTGGTCCTACTCCTACCCCTGGTCCTACAGCTACCCCTACCCATAGGCCCAACTCCATCCCTACCCCTAGCCACAGCTCCCACTCCTGGCCCTAGGCCTACTCCGAGGTTTACCTCGACACCCACCCCTTGCCCTATGCCTACCCCAGCGCTACGCCTACTACTCCCACTAGCCCTAGCTCGGGCTCTAGACCAACGCGCATGGCTCCTTCTAGTCCGAGGCCTACAACTTGCCCGTCGCTGACCAGTACACCTTGCCCTTATTTGGGTTAGGGTTAGGGTTAGGGTTAGGGTTAGGGTTAGGGTTGGTGTTAGGGTTAGGGTTAGGTTAGGGTTAGGGTTAGGGTTACGGTTAGGGTTGGTGTTAGGGTTAGGGTTAGGGTTAGTGTTTCGGTTAGGGTCAGAGTTACGGTTAGGGTTAGAATTAGGGTTAGGGTTAGGGTTAGGGTTAGGGTTGGTGTTAGGGTTAGGGTTAGGTTAGGGTTAGGGTTAGTGTTAGGGGTTAGGGATAGGGTTAGGGTTACGGTTAGGGTTAGGGGTTAGGTTAGGGTTAGTGTTAGGGTTAGGGTTAGGGTTGGTGTTAGGGTTAGGGTTAGGGTTAGGGTTAGGGTTAGATTTAGGGTTAGGGTTAGGGTTAGGGTTAGGGTTGGTGTTAGGTTTAGGGTTAGGGTTAGGGTTAGGTTAGGGGTAGGGGTTAGGTTAGGGTTAGTGTTAGGGTTAGGGTTAGGGTTGGTGTTAGGGTTAGGGTTAGCGTTAGGGTTAGGGTTATGGTTAGGGTTAGGGTTAGAATTAGGGTTAGGGTTAGGGTTAGGGTTAGGGTTAGGTTAGGGTTAGGGTTAAGGTTAGGGTTAGGGTTAGGGTTAGGGTTAGGGTTAGGGTTAGTGTTAGGGTTAGGTTAGGGTTAGTGTTATGGTTAGGGCTGGGTTGGTGTTAGGGTTAGGGTTAGGTTAGGGTTGGGGTTAGGGTTAGGGTTAGGGTTAGGGTTAGGGTTAGTGTTAGGGTTAGGGTTGGTGTTAGGGTTAGGTTTAGGGTTGGTGTTAGGGTTAGATTTAGGGTTAGGGTTAGGGTTAGGATTGGTGTTAGGTTTAGGGTTAGTGTTAGGGTTAAGGTTAGGGTTGGTGTTAGGGTTAGGGTTAGCCTTAGGGTTAGGGTTATGGTTAGGGTTAGGGTTAGAATTAGGGTTAGGGTTAGGGTTAGGGTTAGGGTTGGAGTTAGGTTTAGGGTTAGGGTTAGGGTTAGGGTTAGGGGTTAGGTTAGGGTTAGTGTTACGGTTAGGGTTAGGGTTGGTGTTAGGGTTAGGGTTGGGGTTAGGGTTATGGTTAGGGTTAGTGTTAGGGTTAGTGTTAGGGTTATGGTTAGGGTTGGTGTTAGGGTTAGTGTTAGGGTTAGGTTTGGGTTAGTGTTAGGGTTATGGTTAGGGTTGGTGTTAGGGTTAGGGTTAGGTTAGGGTTAGGTTTAGAGTTAGGGTTAGGGTTAGGATTAGGGGTTAGGGTTAGGGTTAGGGTTGAGGTTGGTGTTAGGGTTAGGGTTAGGGTTAGGGTTAGGGTTAGGGTTGAGGTTGGTGTTAGGGTTAGTGTTAGGGTTGGTGTTAGGTTTAGGGTTCGGGTTAGGGTTAGGGTTAGGGTTAGGGTTAGGGTTAGGGTTTGTGTTAGGTTTAGGGTTAGGGTTAGGGTTAGGGTTAGGGTTAGGGGTTAGGTTAGGGTTAGTGTTAGGGTAAGGGTTAGGGTTGGTGTTAGGGTTAGGGTTGGGGTTAGGGTTATGGTTAGGGTTAGGGTTAGAATTAGAGTTAGGATTAGGGTTAGGGTTAGGGTTAGGGTTAGGGATTAGGGTTAGGGATTAGGGTTAGTGTTAGTGTTAGGGTTAGGGTTATGGTTAGGGTTAGTGTTAGGGTTAGTGTTAGGGTTAGGTTAGGGTTAGTGTTAGGGTTATGGTTAGGGTTGGTGTTAGGGTTAGGGTTAGGGTTAGGGTTAGGTTAGGGTTAGGGTTAGGGTTAGGGTTAGGGTTAGGGATTAGGTTTAGTGTTAGTGTTAGGGTTAGGGTTAGGGTTAGGTTTAGGGTTAGGGTTAGTGTTAAGGTTAGTGTTAGGGTTAGGGTTAGGGTTAGTGTTAGGGTTAGGGATTAGGGTTAGGGATTCTGGTTAGGGTTAGTGTTAGGGTTAGGGTTATGGTTAGGGTTAGTGTTAGGGTTAGTGTTAGGGTTAGGTTAGGGTTAGTGTTAGGGTTATGGTTAGGGTTGGTGTTAGGGTTAGGGTTAGGTTAGGCTTAGGGTTAGAGTTAGGGTTAGGGTTAGGGGTTAGGGTTAGGGTTAGGGTTGAGGTTGGTGTTAGGGTTAGGGTTAGGGTTAGGGTTAGGGTTGAGGTTGGTGTTAGGGTTAGTGTTAGGGTTGGTGTTAGGTTTAGGGTTAGGGTTAGGGTTAGGGTTAGGGATTAGGTTTAGGGTTAGTGTTAGAGTTAGGGTTGGTGTTAGGTTTAGGGTTAGGGTTAGGGTTAGTGTTAGGGTTAAGGGTTAGGGTTAGGGTTAGGGTTAGGGTTAGGGTTATGGTTAGGTTTAGGGTTAGGGTTAGGGTTAGGTTACCCGGAGCACTACCTCTCGCCCTAGGCCTACGCCTATCACTACCTGTGGTCCTACCCCTACCCCTGGCCCTACAGCTCCCCCTAACCATAGGCCCACCCCCATCGCTACCCCTAGCCACAGCTCCCACTCCTGGTTTTAGGCCTACTCCGAGGTTTACACCGAAACCCACCCCTTGTTTTTTGCCTACCCCAGCGCTACGCTTACCGCTCCCACTAGCCCTACCTCGGGCCCTAGACCAACGACAGTGCTCACTCTAGTCCGAGGCCTAGCACTTGCCCGTCGCCAACCAGTACACCTTGCCCTACCGTTAGTCAGAGCACTAACACTTGTCCTACGAAATCACCCTGGACCCACCCTTAGCCACACCCTAATCCAGCCCTACATCCGTTCCGAGTCCTAGGACTACCCGGAGCCCTTCCGTGACACCTACCCCTAGCCCTCGGCCATCCCCTACCACTACCACTAGTCCTAGGCCTAACATGAGCCCTAAACCTAACACTGCACATGGGCCTCTGCCAACCACTAGCCCTTCACCTAACCCTACCCCGAGCACTATGCCTCGCCCTAGGTTTACGCCTAACACTACCTCTGGTCCTACTCCTACCCCTGGTCCTACAGCTACCCCTACCCATAGGCCCAACTCCATCCCTACCCCTAGCCACAGCTCCCACTCCTGGCCCTAGGCCTACTCCGAGGTTTACCTCGACACCCACCCCTTGCCCTATGCCTACCCCAGCGCTACGCCTACTACTCCCACTAGCCCTAGCTCGGGCTCTAGACCAACGCGCATGGCTCCTTCTAGTCCGAGGCCTACAACTTGCCCGTCGCTGACCAGTACACCTTGCCCTTATTTGGGTTAGGGTTAGGGTTAGGGTTAGGGTTAGGGTTAGGGTTGGTGTTAGGGTTAGGGTTAGGTTAGGGTTAGGGTTAGGGTTACGGTTAGGGTTGGTGTTAGGGTTAGGGTTAGGGTTAGTGTTTCGGTTAGGGTCAGAGTTACGGTTAGGGTTAGAATTAGGGTTAGGGTTAGGGTTAGGGTTAGGGTTGGTGTTAGGGTTAGGGTTAGGTTAGGGTTAGGGTTAGTGTTAGGGGTTAGGGATAGGGTTAGGGTTACGGTTAGGGTTAGGGGTTAGGTTAGGGTTAGTGTTAGGGTTAGGGTTAGGGTTGGTGTTAGGGTTAGGGTTAGGGTTAGGGTTAGGGTTAGATTTAGGGTTAGGGTTAGGGTTAGGGTTAGGGTTGGTGTTAGGTTTAGGGTTAGGGTTAGGGTTAGGTTAGGGGTAGGGGTTAGGTTAGGGTTAGTGTTAGGGTTAGGGTTAGGGTTGGTGTTAGGGTTAGGGTTAGCGTTAGGGTTAGGGTTATGGTTAGGGTTAGGGTTAGAATTAGGGTTAGGGTTAGGGTTAGGGTTAGGGTTAGGTTAGGGTTAGGGTTAAGGTTAGGGTTAGGGTTAGGGTTAGGGTTAGGGTTAGGGTTAGTGTTAGGGTTAGGTTAGGGTTAGTGTTATGGTTAGGGCTGGGTTGGTGTTAGGGTTAGGGTTAGGTTAGGGTTGGGGTTAGGGTTAGGGTTAGGGTTAGGGTTAGGGTTAGTGTTAGGGTTAGGGTTGGTGTTAGGGTTAGTGTTAGGGTTAGGGTTAGGGTTAGGGTTAGGGTTAGGTTAGGGTTAAGGTTAGGGTTAGGGTTAGGGGTTAGGGTTAGGGTTAGGGTTAGGGTTAGGTTTAGGGTTAGGGTTAAAGTTAGGGTTACTGTTAGGGTTAGGGTTAGGGTTAGGGTTAGGTTTACGGTTAGGGTTAGGGTTAGGGTTAGGGTTAGGGTTAGGGTTAGGGTTGAGGTTGGTGTTAGGGTTAGGGTTAGGGTTGGTGTTAGGTTTAGGGTTAGGGTTACGGTTAGGGTTAAAGGTTAGGTTAGGGTTAGTGTTAGGGTTAGGGTTAGGGTTGGTGTTAGGGTTAGGGTTAGGGTTAGGGTTATGGTTAGGTTTAGGTTTAGAATTAGGGTTAGGGTTAGTGTTAGGGTTTGCGTTAGGGTTAGGGTTAGGTTAGGGTTAGGGTTAGGGTTAGGGGTTAGGCTTAGTGTTAGGGTAAGGGTTGGTGTTAGGGTTAGGGTTAGGTTAGGGTTAGGGTTAGGGTTAGGGTTAGGGTTAGGGTTGGTGTTAGGGTTAGGGTTAGGGTTAGGGTTAGGTTAGGGTTATGGTTAGGGTTAGGGTTAGGGTTAGGTTTAGGCTTGGTGTTAGGGTTAGGGTTAGGGTTAGGGTTAGGGTTAGGGTTAGGGTTAGGGGTTAAGGTTAGGGTTAGGGTTAGGGTTAGGGTTAGGGTTAAATTAGGGTTAGGGTTAGGGTTAGGGTTAGGGTTAGGTTTAGGGTTAGGGTTAGGGTTAGGGTTGAGGTTGGTGTTAGGGTTAGGGTTAGGGTTAGGGTTATGTTTAGGGTTAGGGTTAGAATTAGGGTTAGGGTTAGGGTTAGGGTTAGGGTCAGGGTTGGTGTTAGGTTTACGGTTAGGGTTAGGGTTAGGGTTAGGGTAAGGGATTAGGTTTAGTGTTAGTGTTAGGGTTAGGGTTAGGGTTAGGGTTAGCGTTAGGGTTAGTGTTAGGGTTAGTGTTAGGGTTAGGTTTAGGGTTAGGGTTAGGGTTAGGGATTAGGGTTAGGGATTAGGGTTAGGGTTAGTGTTAGGGTTAGGGTTAGGGTTAGGGTTAGTGTTAGGGTTAGTGTTAGGTTAGGGTTAGTGTTAGGGTTAGGGTTGAGGTTGGTGTTAGGGTTAGGGTTAGGGTTGGTGTTAGGTTTAGGGTTACGGTTAGGGTTAGGCTTAGGGGTTAGGTTAGGGTTAGTGTTAGGGTTAGGGTTAGGGTTGGTGTTAGGGTTAGGGTTAGCGTTGGTGTTAGGGTTGGTGTTAGGGTTAGGGTTAGGGTTATGGTTAGGGTTAGGGTTGGGGTTAGAATTAGGGTTAGGGTTAGGGTTAGTGTTAGGGTTGGTGTTAGGTTTAGGGTTAGGGTTAGGGTTAGGCTTAGGGGTTATGTTAGGGTTAGTGTTAGGGTTAGGGTTAGGGTTGGTGTTAGGGTTAGGGTTAGGGTTATGGTTAGGGTTAGGGTTAAAATTAGGGTTAGGTTTAGGGTTAGGGATAGGGTTAGGGTTAGGGGTTAGGTTAGGGTTAGTTTTGGGTTAGGGTTAGGGTTGGTGTTAGGGTTAGGGTTAGGGTTATGGTTCGGGTTAGGGTTAGGGTTAGAATTAGGGTTAGGGTTAGGGTTAGGTTTAGTGTTGGTGTTAGGTTTAGGGTTAGTGTTAGGGTTAGGGTTAGGGTTAGGGTTAGGGATGAGGTTAGGGTTAGGGTTAGGGTTAAAATTAGGGTTAGGGTTAGGGTTGGTGTTAGGTTTAGGGTTAGGATTAGGGTTAGGGTTGGTGTTAGGTTTAGGGTTAGGGTTAGGGGTTAGGTTAGGTTTAGTGTTAGGGTTAGGGTTAGGGTTTGGTTAGGGTTAGAGTCAGGGTTAGTGTTAGAATTAGGGTTAGGGTTAGGGTTAGGGTTAAAGTTGGTGTTAGAGTTAGGGTTAGGTTAGGGTTAGGGTTAGGGTTAGGGTTAGGGTTAGGGGTTAGGGTTAGGGTTAAGGTTGAGGTTGGTGTTAGGGTTAGGGTTAGGGTTAGGGATAGGGTTAGGTTTAGGGTTAGGGTTGAGGTTGGTGTTAGGGTTAGGGTTAGGGTTTGTGTTAGGTTTAGGGTTAGGGTTAGGTTTAGGCTTAGGGGTTAGTTTAGGGTTAGTGTTAGGGTTAGGGTTAGGGTTGGTGTTAGGGGTAGGGTTACGTTAGGGTTAGGGTTATAGTTAGGGTTAGGGTTAAAATTAGGGTTAAAGTTAGGGTTAGGGTTAGGGTTAGGGTTAGGGTTAGGTTTAGGTTAGGGTTAGGGTTAGGGTTAGGTTTAGGGTTAGGGGTTAGGCTTAGGGTTAGGGTTAGGGTTGGTGTTAGGATTAGGGTTAGGGTTAGGGTTAAAGTTGGTGTTAGGTTTAGGGATAGGGTTAGGGTTACGGTTAGGGTTAGGGGTTAGGTTAGGGTTAGTGTTAGGGTTAGGTTTAGGGTTGGTGTTAGGGTTAGATTTAGGGTTAGGGTTAGGGTTAGGATTGGTGTTAGGTTTAGGGTTAGTGTTAGGGTTAAGGTTAGGGTTGGTGTTAGGGTTAGGGTTAGCCTTAGGGTTAGGGTTATGGTTAGGGTTAGGGTTAGAATTAGGGTTAGGGTTAGGGTTAGGGTTAGGGTTGGAGTTAGGTTTAGGGTTAGGGTTAGGGTTAGGGTTAGGGGTTAGGTTAGGGTTAGTGTTACGGTTAGGGTTAGGGTTGGTGTTAGGGTTAGGGTTGGGGTTAGGGTTATGGTTAGGGTTAGTGTTAGGGTTAGTGTTAGGGTTATGGTTAGGGTTGGTGTTAGGGTTAGTGTTAGGGTTAGGTTTGGGTTAGTGTTAGGGTTATGGTTAGGGTTGGTGTTAGGGTTAGGGTTAGGTTAGGGTTAGGTTTAGAGTTAGGGTTAGGGTTAGGATTAGGGGTTAGGGTTAGGGTTAGGGTTGAGGTTGGTGTTAGGGTTAGGGTTAGGGTTAGGGTTAGGGTTAGGGTTGAGGTTGGTGTTAGGGTTAGTGTTAGGGTTGGTGTTAGGTTTAGGGTTCGGGTTAGGGTTAGGGTTAGGGTTAGGGTTAGGGTTAGGGTTTGTGTTAGGTTTAGGGTTAGGGTTAGGGTTAGGGTTAGGGTTAGGGGTTAGGTTAGGGTTAGTGTTAGGGTAAGGGTTAGGGTTGGTGTTAGGGTTAGGGTTGGGGTTAGGGTTATGGTTAGGGTTAGGGTTAGAATTAGAGTTAGGATTAGGGTTAGGGTTAGGGTTAGGGTTAGGGATTAGGGTTAGGGATTAGGGTTAGTGTTAGTGTTAGGGTTAGGGTTATGGTTAGGGTTAGTGTTAGGGTTAGTGTTAGGGTTAGGTTAGGGTTAGTGTTAGGGTTATGGTTAGGGTTGGTGTTAGGGTTAGGGTTAGGTTAGGGTTAGGGTTACAGTTAGGGTTAGGGTTAGGATTAGGGGTTAGGGTTAGGGTTAGGGTTGAGGTTGGTGTTAGGGTTAGGGTTAGGGTTAGGTTTAGGGTTAGGGTTGAGGTTGGTGTTAGGGTTAGTGTTAGGGTTGGTGTTAGGTTTAGGGTTAGGGTTAGGATTAGGGTTAGGGTTAGGGTTAGGGTTAGGGTTAGGGTTGGTGTTAGGTTTAGGGTTAGGGTTAGGGTTAGGGTTAGGGTTAGGGGTTAGGTTAGGGTTAGTGTTAGGGTAAGGGTTAGGGTTGGTGTTAGGGTTAGGGTTGGGGTTAGGGTTATGGTTAGGGTTAGGGTTAGAATTAGGGTTAGGGTTAAAGTTAGGGTTAGGGTTAGGGTTAGGGTTAGGGTTAGGTTAGGGTTAGTGTTAGGGTTATGGTTAGGGTTGGTGTTAGGGTTAGGGTTAGGGTTAGTGTTAGGGTTAGGGTTAGAGTTAGGGTTAGTGTTAGAATTAGGGTTTGGGTTAGGGTTAGGGTTGGTGTTAGAGTTAGGGTTAGGTTAGGGTTACGGTTAGGGTTAGGGTTAGGGGTTAGGGTTAGGGTTAGGGTTGAGGTTGGTGTTAGGGTTAGGGTTAGGGTTAGGGTTAGGTTTAGGGTTAGGGTTGAGGTTGGTGTTAGGGTTAGGGTTAGGGTTGGTGTTAGGTTTAGGATTAGGGTTAGGGTTAGGCTTAGGGGTTAGGTTAAGGTTAGTGTTAGGGTTAGGGTTAGGGTTGGTGTTAGGTTTAGGTTTAGGGTTAGGGTTAGGGTTAGGGTTGGTGTTAGGTTTAAGGTTAGGGTTAGGGTTAGGGTTAGGGGTTAGGTTAGGGTTAGTGTTAGGGTTACGGTTAGGGTTGGTGTTAGGTTTAGGTTTAGGGTTAGGGTTAGGGTTAGGGTTGGTGTTAGGTTTAGGGCTAGGGTTAGGGTTAGTGTTAGGGTTAAGGGTTAGGGTTAGGGTTAGGGTTAGGGTTAGTGTTATGGTTAGGTTTAGGGTTAGGTT
>NW_027669380.1:0-52199 GCF_964194185.1 Rhinolophus hipposideros | reverse complement strand
AGTCTCTGTCATCAGCACAGTGTTGCGACTTTATCAGGCCTCATGTTCTTCTCCTGGTCTCATTTCCTATCATAACACCCCAGTTCACTCACCAGGTACCCCCAGCTGTCACCATTAACCTGTCTGGTGCGGGCTTTGACAGACAGAGGTGTCAGCACTGAGACTGGGCCTGAAAGCAGGAATCTGAATAAAATACAGACTTCAGTGAACAGTCATGCATCAACATGTGTACGTTGATTGTAACAATTCTGGAAAGAGAGGAGAAAGTAAAACTAAAGTTAAGATACACCTATTGCGTCGAAATGGGTGATTTCCATGAACAAAATGGACCCTAAAATAAGGAAAATACTAAGCAATGATCCATCCAGGACCTCATCTTCCCACTTATTCTCGTCACATTGCTCTGGAGTTCCCTCTCCTGGGACAGGGAAGGAAAGGGGACAAAGCAGTTTGGAAGTTCCCCTGAGATCGATCCCTACCCAGTGTCCTCATATCCTGCACCCAGGAAGTCTTGATTTTGATATGTCAGGTAGGACTGGAAGCCACTGAGTTCCCTGGAAGCTGAGGTGCTGGACTGGGGCCAGAGAACAGATGCTGGGTCAGGAAAGCAACAGATTGCACATCACTGAGCCCTAACCCTAACCCCAAACCAAACACCTAACCTGTAAAACCTAAACACTAAACCCTTAGCCCTAAGCCTAAATCTAAACCTTAACATAAACGTAAAACCTTACAACCATAAACCATAACCAACAGCATAAACCGTAACCTAAACCCTCAACGTAATACTAAACTATCTCCAGAAACCACAAACTATGAACCATATCCATAAACCGTGACTATAAACTATAACCAAAAACACATAGCCATAAACCATACATGTAATCCATAATCAATCTCATAAACCATATAACATACATGTAGCCATAAACACTACACATAAACCATAACCAAACTGTAACCCACAATCTTAACTTTAACCCCTGACTCAGCACCACACTGCCCCTCAGCCCCAACCCTAGCCCTGTGGGGACACTACTAGCCCCTAACCAGTCAAATCAGAAGTAGGTCCCAAAGACAGAAGACACAGATCTATGTCCCTTATAGAGTTGTAGTGATGTTCTCTATGTGAAAGGAAGAACTGAAACTGTCTATGCACAGATGACAAGTCGCATCTGAAATACATAACTTCCAAAAGAATCAACAAAAAAATTATTATTACTGTAAAGTAATTCAACGTTAAATGACAAAATATCAATACACAGGAATCTGTTATATTTGTATACGGTAGCAAGGAGTAATCTAAAAAAGAATTTAAGAACACAATTCCATTTTAAATAACATCAACGTTGATAAAATACTTAGGAATAGTGCAAGGCTTCTACACTGAAAATTACAAAACATAATGTCTTTGTTTGCTGAAAGAAATTAAAGGAAACTACCTACATAAACGTGAGGCCATCGCATGGTGATGGAAATTGTTAGGATGGCAACAGAACAGATGCGATGTAAGGATTCAGTGTCATTCCTGTGAAAAGGCCCCAAGGCCTTTGTGGAAAAACGTGCAAGCTGATCCTAATATTCACAGCAAATTTCCAGGGAAGAAAAGAGCCATAAGGATCTTCAAAAACAAAATCAGGTTGGAGGCTCACCCTTCCCAAACGTAATTCGTAATTAGTACAAAGCCACAGTAAGGAAAACATGGTGACACTGGCATAGAGATATACATAGAGAACAATGGAATTGTATTCAGGACCCAGAAATAAACCCGTCGGTCTAAATCAGTAGATTATTTACATACACATGAAATTTATCATTGTCATTTACAACTTTAATTTATAAAACACAGAAATACGCTTTTTTTCTATTTTTTCTGTTCCTTTTTTTTTTTGCTAAGGAGGGCGCAGCTCACAGTGGCCCATGTGGGGATTTAACCAGCAACCTCGGTGTTAGCAGCACCATGCTCTAACCAAGTGAGCTAACAGGCCACCCTCAGAAAGACATTTTTAAAAGTGCTCTATGACTGGAATTTAAACGCTACAAATATTAGTTTTGTGAGTGTAATTTGTATAAATTACAATCCGATAATTGGAGATTTCTTTTCAGTATGGTTACTATATAAATGAAATAAATGGCAAAAGGACTTAATAGCAATATTTTGTTATCTATGTATTATCAGATACTTTAGGACCTAAACCAAGATTCTGAGTATTCAGACTTCATTTACTGTGTTTCATCTTTAAATACTTCCCTACCTGTATTCTGAGTCAAGTCACTTGATGAAAGGGTGTGACTTGGGATAGCATTTTGTTTCATACCAAAACTTTTCCTATCTACAGTCACCACCTTCAAGGAATTAACATTACAAGGCCAAAGTAATCTGCTGGGTCCCTTTTTCGAACAGTTTGCAAAAAATTGTGGCAACACCCTCGAAAGCCAAACAGATACCCCCAAAATGGGACAATCACGCACGGTCCTGTAAAGTATGTTAAGTTTTCCCCCATCTAAAAGTTAAGCTATAAAATATATGAACTACAGTTGACTTGGTTTCAGGAGAAGCACATCTGAGGATTTACGTTAGTGTTCTCATCTTCAGGCATTACCAGGGAGTCTGTAGGCCACCATGCGATTTACTCTGGATAATGGCAGTGAGGCAGGAAGGTAGACGTGCTCACAATTGGTGATCAACTATAGTCCTGACTCTTCCCATTTTTCAGGCACAACCTAATATTTGTATAAATCAGTAGATCAAATGAACAAGAAACTTCCAATAGTGGCAGGAATGTCACTGTAGCTGTGATCTGTCTGAACACAGAACGAGTTTCATTTTGGAGACCTTTCTGAGCCTTTTCTCTGAGTGGACTGTCATTTTTGGCAGTCTTGTCACAATCAATATCAATTATCATCTTTTAAGGACCTCACCCCTTTCAATATTTGAGAGGACTGCCACCAGTTTCTGAACTAAAACTTTCTGTAATGAAATGTCCAGTTGTCCCACCACATGATTTAGGTATTTCATGCGTTCAGGATGAGTAGTTACAGGCGAGGTGAGGCCACGTTTCGGCGTTCGGCGTCGGAGTCAAGGTTTCAGGTGGATGTATGCACGCATGTTATATCCTACCATGCTGTTGGCGTCAAATAGAAACTCAGCCGCAGTTGTACTGCTCCCATGCAGGAAGGTGGTCGCAGGGCCATGTCCAGACCCACAAAGGCCAGACACCCTGACATTGGGGAAAGAAGGGTTTTCCAACAAATGGTACTGGGCAAATGACCATCCAAATGAAGAGAAATGAAATTGGACCCCAACCTCACACCACACACAAAACTTAAAATACATGAAGGGCTTAAATACAGGCAGTAAAAGTATAAACTCTCAAACAAAACGTGGAGATACATTTTCATGACCTTGGATTAGCGATGGTTTCTTAGATATGACAGCACATACAACAAAAAAAAGATAAATTAGACTTCCTCAAAATTAAAAACATACATGCATCAAAATAAGCAATCCAGAAAGCGAAAAGACACGCCATAAAATGGAACCAAATACGTACGCATTATATATCTGATAATAGTCTGCTATCCAGGAGACAAAGAACTTTTACAACTCAAGAACAAAAAAAGAAAATGACTAACATTTTAAAATAGAATTGAATAGAACCTTGTCCAGATGAGACCTGCAAAGTGTCAACAAGCACAGTAAGATGTTCCACATCCTCAGTCCTGATGCAAATGCAAATGAAAACCACATGTGATACCCCCTCACATAGTACCAGAAGGGCTATAATCCAGAAACTAAAACTAACAAACAGCAGCAACAATGTAGAAAAATTAGAACCCTTAAACATTGAACGTGAAAAATTACAATGGTGTGGCTTCTGCATACAACACTTGGAAATTTCCACCCCACAAAAAAATGCCCATGTGGCTCAACAGACCCACTTCTAGAAATATACCCCCCAAATTGAAAACAGTTGTTAAAGGTGGATACATGAATCCACAGAAGCGCTCTTCACAATAGCAGAGACTTAAACAATTCAAACGTCCATCTTAATCAGCAGTGGAAACTAAGTGACCAATCCTGCAGCTACACCAGGATTCTTTAGCTTGATGCAATTATGAACATATTTCATAACTTCTAGAAATATGTTTCCTCTTAGCACAAAAATTCTAACGTGGCAGAAGACATGTTTACTAATACACCCAAAAATATTTAGTTCATCTACAATAAATAGCAAAAAAGTTGATAAATCAATGTTCAGTACTTAGTGTGTCATTATTCTGCTACTTGGAAATGCTCTAGACATTCAATAATGATGCATCATGTAATTTATAGGACAAAACTTTATAATTTCCAATTACCAAAGACACCTGGAAAATCTTTTCCATGTATATATACAATGTAATTATCACTTAAAAGTTTACCTTTTATTTTAATTGTACCTATTTGATATAGTAGTTAAAACTTTGAGATTTCAAAGTCAGTAATGACCAAAGCTATTTTCTTGACATATTTTTAACAGATAACTAATTTTTATAAACCCAGTTAGAAAAAATTGTATTTTGTGCTGATAATTTTCAAACGCATGACTGTGTAATCAAACCAAACTAAAACCAGCTTTAACATCAACTATTTCACCAGATCATAAAGTATTTCTGTTTGTTT
This sequence comes from Rhinolophus hipposideros, assembly GCF_964194185.1. Classification (NCBI taxonomy): domain Eukaryota; kingdom Metazoa; phylum Chordata; class Mammalia; order Chiroptera; family Rhinolophidae; genus Rhinolophus; species Rhinolophus hipposideros. Next base: position 47,533 of record NW_027669380.1, on the reverse strand, counting down.
GTATTTTATTTCTTACTTTATATAATCATTTAACTTGTTCAAGCCAATCAAATATCACAAACTGGTAACACCGTACGGAGCTACAAAACGTCTTACCACACACAAACACAAACTGGTTTCACACAGAGATCACAAATTAACAGAGTTAGTAACAACTATAGAGAACACACACGATGTTTTACCAAGAAAACAGCTGGTTGTCACAAGAGTTCTATAACACAATGTAAATTTATAAGTGTTCCCCATTCCAAGGACCCATCGTCTTGATGTGGACAGTGAGGTCTAAATAGTGAGACACCAAGCAGCCTCTTTACTGCTCAGGCCAGGAAGCCAGAGGCCCCTCCACACCGAGTGCAGAGGAAGCAGCCCTCCCAGAGCCAAAGGGTCACCCCCAAAGACAGTCAGAGAAAGCACAGACCTTCATCACATAGGCAGTAGGGATGGTGGGGTGGACAGAGTGTCTCAGGTCTCCCACAAAATGTGAGGCACCTCCAGCCCCAAACCCACTAATCTGTGGCCCCGAGCAGGTGCTACTAGACCGGGATCTGACCAGCACTAAAGGGTAAGGAAGGCTGGGGGGGACAGATGCCCCTTATGGGCAGAGGCCCCTCAGAACACAGTCCCCTGGGAGCTGGCACAGCCAGGCAGAGGTGCACTGGGAACCCCAGCTTATCTCACTGGCCACCAGGTGCAATGGAGTAAGTGCACCTGGCCGAAGGTGGGGACCAAAGAGGATTAGCTTCCTTGGTCACAAAGCCAAGCTCCCAGGACTCAGAACAAGAAGGAAAGAAAAACCTAAAGAGACTTTTAGAGAGGGACCCACAGCAAAGTTTGTCTCTGCAGACACGGGTCTGGAGAGAAACACTTAACTCCCCAGCCAGTGGGGCCGGCTCCAATGACAGTCTTACTGGAGCCTGTGCCTGTGTTCTGTCCCCATGGTAGTTCCTTCTTAGGGCAAAGGATACGCAAGACACAGACACAAGAAACAAAGAACATCTCTGGGAGGAAAGAATAAAGAACATCTCAGGGAGGAAAGAATACAGAAAACCCTCGAGTCTCTAGGTGCAGGAAGTAGCTGCACAGATACTTTTTCTGCCTACCTAAATTCAGAAAGCAGACAAAGGCCTCGCACCCCTGCTATCTTCTGTCCAACTGCTGACAGAGACCAGGAATTGTAATCTATGAGCACCTAGAATTCACACACACACACAAAAATTCCAAAGACAGTGAGGAGAAATCAGGTAAATATGACATTTTAGACAAAGGTGGCAGTTGGCTCTTAGGCTTTAGACGTAAAAATGGGAGATTTACAGGTAATTCAGGAAAAGCTAAACACACATGGCAGGTAAAGTTTTGTGAGGCTCCTGCATGGAGTCTTCCTGTCTACTGCTAAGGGGATTGTGCTCAGGGTTTTATTTGTGCTTCATAGTCTTTAAGGAGGCTGGGAAAGGGGAGCCAGGCTGGAAAGGGGAGGCTTGTATTGTTAAAACTGCCCCTTTGAAATTTTTATTTTATTTACCTCAGCGGGCCTGGGACAGTTGTGGGCTCTGTTTCCGTTTCAGATCTACTCAGCAGAGGGTCCAGGGTGATGCTGAGACTTTCTCACGTCTATCGGACTGAAAAATCAGCTTCCATTTTTCTCAGGTTTCTGATTGGTTATTAAATCCTTTCAAGCCAGTTTCAACATACCAGTTCTCAAAATCTTAAATCTCCGTAAAGATTTTTAACACTTACACATCTCTTGATTTTCTCTTCTGCGTATTTTAAATCTAATGTTGACATTAGCATCTATTAAGACCCAAGAAGCTGAAGAACTAATTCAAAATCTTAAGAATAGTTAAATTTCCTTGTATCCGTTAGTATTAAACATGTGGTCTATCTCTAGGGTCCAAAAAAACAGCTTTGTTATGAGAGTTCTCTAACACATTTTCCAATTTAGAAGTTTTTCCAATTCAAAGGATCCATACTCTGGCCACTGATGGTAGGATTTTAATAGCTACTCAAACCAAAAAGCCTTTTGACAGCTTGACCAAGGAAGCCAAAGGCTTTCTGTCACTGTGGTATTTCCTTGTCAGGACCAACGACACAAGAGACACAGAGACACAAAAAATGACCATCTCTGGAAGGGAAGGCGGGAAGGGAGGGTCAGGGTTGGAGATTAGGGTCCAGGGTCCCTGGTAAGGTGTCCTACTCAGGCCCTGGTGTCTGGCTATGTGGGACAATGGTCCATTTAGAGGTCTGGATCTGGGGTCCATGGTCCAGCTCTGGTGTCTTCTCTTATCTGAACACACAGGTGAGTACACATGTGAGTACTTTCGCCAAACTGGTTTCCCACGCACATTTCCTCCAGGCCCTATTGAAGTGATCACTTCATTAAAGAAAACCTGTGGACATATCCCCTCATGAGAGGGAAGAAAAAAAATAAACATGTGGGATTACATCAAACTAAAGAGTGTTTTCACAGCAAAGGAAACCATCAATAAAACAAAAAGGGATCCCAATGAATGGGAAAAGGTATCTGCCAATGATATATCTGATAAGGGGTTAATGTCGCAAATTTATAAAAAACACACTCAACTCAACTCCAAAAAAACAAACTACCCAATTAAAAAATGGGCAGAGGACTTGAAGAGATATTTTTCTAAAAAGGGCATACAGATGGCAAACAGACATATGAAGAAATGCTCAACCTCACTAACCATCAGAGAAATGCAAATAAAAACCACAATGAGATACCACCTCACCCCAGTCAAAATGGCTTTCATCAATAAATCAACAAACAACAAGTGCTGGCGCGGATGTGGAGAAAAGGGAACGCTTGTGCACTGTTGGTGGGATTGCAGATTGGTGCAGCCACTATGGAAAACAGTATGGAGGTATCTCAAAAATCTGAAAATGGAACTACCCTATGATCCAGTAATTCCACTCTTAGGTATCTATCCGGAGAAATCCAAAACTCCAATTCAAAAATCTTTATGCACTCCTATGCTTATTGCAGCACTAAGCACAATAGCCAAGACATGGAAACATCTGAAATGCCCATCGGTAGATGACTGGATTAAGAAACTGTGGTACATTTATACAATGGAGTATTGCGCAGCCATAAAGAAGAAAGAAATCTTACCATTTGCAACAACAGGAATGGACCTAGAGAACATTATGTTAAGTGAAATAAGTCAGAAAGAGAAAGACAAATACCATATGATCTCACTTATATGCAGAATCTAAAGAAAAGAATGAGTGAATGAACTAATCAGAAACAGTTTTGGGGACAAAGAGGAAAAACTGAGGGTTGCTAGATGGGTGGGGGGGGATAAGGGGGAAGGTGAGGGGATTAGAAAACAGTCGGTAACCACAAGATGGCCACGGGGTTTTGAAAATTGATTTGGGGAACGTAATCAATAATGTTGTAAAGATTTTGTAGGGTATCCGATGGACACGTGTCCCATTTGGGAGACCACCTCAGGGATGATGTGGATGCCTGATCACTGCACTGTACACCTGAAGCTGAACAATAATGAATGCCAACTCTAATTTTATATATATAGATATGTGTATATATATGTATGTATATACTTACAAGTGGAGTACAGCATTAGGAATCGAGACAGTGGAAATGTAATGGCTGTGTGCGATGTCAGAGGGGTAGTGGATGGGGGGAGAAGGGTTCACACAGTGTGAGGGATATAAATGATAAATGTCTAAGTATTACTTTGTCTTGTGCACCTGAAACTAATAAAAATATATTTGATAACTAGGATACTTCACTAATTTTGGCAAACCTACATGACCTAGTTCTTCAAAATCAACAAGATTCTTCTCTCCTGAAAGAACTCTCCCTCACAGTCTCAAATAGATAGGCAGTCCTTAAGACAAATAACTAATTTATAACTGTTTCTAAAACCACATAGTGAGTCCATTTCCGTCACTATTCATTGCCATTGGTACAGCAAGAAGAGAGGGGCTCATATACACTATGTTTTCTTTGATAGTGAAAAGGGGAAAAAATTCCTGAGTCTTCAAGAGGGGAAAGATCAATTCTTAGCCTCCCAAATCCACAAAGATGATGGGAACTTTGGTGCCATTATAATTTTGATTGAGCAATGTTGAACGAGGTTTTAACTGTTTTTTGAAATAGGGAGATTTTCTAAACTAACCGAAAATGAACGTCTTGCACACTACATATTTTTATTTCTGAACTGTAAGCTGCAAGCCCGATGGAATCAATATACCCTAATTTCCTACATCCTCATACAAATTAATATTTTACTAATATTTATCAATAATAGAACCATATATTTTATTTTAGGTTTTAGTAAAAATAACTTGTATTTTCACAAGAGATATATTTTAATTTCATTTTAAAAAAAAAGAAAACCTGTGAGTCTCTACTCTCGAGAAGCTAGGTTCACAAATATATTTTCCTGCCAGTCTACTTGTAGAGGAGGGGAAAAGGACGTGCAGCACTTCTAAATTCTCTCAAACCCTGCATAAATACATACACCAGAAAGGCTCACAGCTTGAACAAAAACACCGCTTACCTCTGGCGGCAGACGTCCTTGCCAGCTGCGGTGGTTGCCAGGAGCCAGCAGTGCCATGGCCATTAATTCTCCTTGCAGGCTTCCCCAATACTGTGGGGGCTTCACAATTATTTGTTTTGCTCTGACCTAGTAAGTGTGTTATTGGAGAGCAGGTCACTCATCACAGGAAGGCATTCCAGGATGTAGGAACAACTCGTGAACAAAGGCAAGCAGGAGGAGGATTTGTTTTTAAAAAGAAAATATATCCCCAAAATGCAGGAGTGCACAGGCACAGGAGGAGAGCGACTGTGCTGAAACAAACAAAATTTAGGATTATATTTTAATGAGGGTGGGAAACAATCAGGAGTGGAGTCACAGGTGGAGCCTAGGGCGTTTCCAGGGCGTTCCCAGGGTGTGTCTCTGCTGATCACTCCCTCCCATCAGGAAGAGGGATTTCCTTGTGGGAACTGTCCTGAGGACACAGGGGTGGAGATTTTTCCCAGCCTGCAATGCTAATAGTGTTATAACCCTTTACAAGTAGCTGTAGCTGTAGCATTTCTGAGGAGTGATCTCATCTCCCTTTTCTTTGTTTCACAAATCATCTTCCTTCCTTTCCTTCTGTCTGTCCCTGAGGCACTGTTCTCTCTGTCCAGAAGAACAACTTCTTCTAGCTGAGCTAATCATCAAATTAAGAATCGGGTTAATAAGATAAAATTGAATTTTAACCTACGTGCATGGGGAATTCACATATGCCAGTCGTCTAAAAGTACAACAGCTGCAATTACGTACAGTTCATAATACTTGATAGTAATAAATGATCATGTCCATGGTTAGTGTATTGATTTCAACTTTATCCTTATTTTTATGCTAGTTGGGCCTTTATGCACCTTACTTTAGTAAACGTGTACTTGTTTGAAAGGTCTTATAAACTGAATGAACGCCCACTAATGTGAGATATAAGTCATTCCACTCAGCAAGGTAATTTTTTCAGGGGATATTGTTACGGAAATCTTTTTCATCGCACTGTAGTTACATGAATATCAGATGTAATGACACGTACAACCTAAATAAGACAGGATAACCGAGAATGTACACGTTGTAAAAATACACATATTTCTAAAGTTAGCCCTGTGGACAGATAGGTGTTGTGGCGTGGAATTTACAAAAGGTGAAAGCATTCACAGACTCTACAAAGGAAGCTTTTATGATAGTTAGGGCAGAGAGAGAATGCCCATGGCAGTGTCCAACAATGACGGCTGCCTCTGGTAAGAAAGAGAGAAACACGGGGGGTTAGGGGTGAGGGGGAGTCGCCGGCACAGAGTCCAGTGTCTGAGGGTGGACAGCTGCACCTAACTTTGGGTTAGCTTTTTCTTACGTAGGAAAGGAGGAGTCGGTCAGGCTGGTTTGAGGGCTGACATCCTTCCTGGGGTCTGGTCTGTTTGAAGACAAAGTTATGTCCGGACTCCAAACTAGGAGTTAGCCATAGCAGCCTGGGACTCGAATGCATCACCAGTAAAAAAGTGCAAGAAGTTGTAAATTGGATTCCAGTGTCCAGGTGCCTGGGGATTACGAAATTGCTCTTTCCCAGGTTAGGATGTTAGTTCACGAGGTATGGGTTTACTTGAGAAACGGAACAAACAGTTAATCATTGAGGGCAGAAACAAAGAGAAAATAACTGAATATCAGGGTGGATCAATAACTGGGTTTAATTACAGGTGGCTGGATAGCGAGCTCTGCGGTGAGTCACACTGCAAACTAGCTAAGTCTAAGTGTGTTATTCATTCCCCGAATCTCACCGATACAATAGAGGCATGCGGTGGGAGGAGTGGGCGATGCAATGTTTGCAGACCCAGGCCCCATATGCAGTAACACTGCCTCGTCCTCTCATTATAGTAAATAAGTTCCAGGCACTGCTGCCAGTGTCCCACACACAACTCAGTGCACAGGGGGCCGCTGCCACTTCCCTGGAGGTGGAATAAGACAGACAAACAAGGGTTGGGAGTTGGGGAGGAGGAAGGACGGACACACAGCATGGGACACCGACTGGTACAGACGCACTAGGTCTGAGTTGAAGTGGCAGCCTCCCCACCGGAGTGCGGTGGTGCCCGGTGCTGGCCTCCGTTATAAAGGCAGTGCCCCGGCGCTGGCAGTCACCCTGGGACCCTGGGGCAGGCCTACAGGGTCCGCGGATTGCTGCAGGGCTCCGAGCCCCGCCCGGGGTCCCGCATGTGGGAGGAGAGGGGCAGCCCCAGGCACCCTCCTAGTGTGGGTGGTGTGCATGCCCGCCTGCCTGCTTTTCCGCTGTGGTGGTCTTTCCTGAAGCCCGAGGGCACCTGCGCTCCATACTCCTGCCATTCGGTCCTGGCTCTTTTGGTGCTGGGGGTGGGGCCACCGAGGCGGACGGGAAAGGAGGGCGCCCTGCGCTCCTGGGAGATGAAAGGGGGGCGGGGAGGGGTCGCGGTGCCGGCCATCAGAGACGGAGCTATCCGGTGGGGTGGGGCGGGTGGCCTTCCCCTTGGTCCGGTGTCGCGCGACACCCCGAGTCTCTGTGTCGGGGCCCAGGTGCAGGCAGAGCGATGGTCGTCCCCAGGGCTCAGTCCCGACGTCCCAAGGACCAGCACGTCCTTGTCTGGAGAAAGCCGCCCAAGGCCTAGGCAGGCCTGCGCCTGCAGGCAGACCTGGGTTTGGGCGTTGGGGGCGGGGCGAACGGCTGCGGGCAGAAGGCTTGCGGGAGGGAAGGGGACTAAGAAGGGGGTTGCGTGAGGGGGAGCCCAGGCCGAAGGGCCTGGCGTTGGGCCGGGACAGCGAGATTGTAGTGCCCTGTGGCTCACGCAACCCTGTCCCCCTGCCCTCCAGCCCGCACAGCACCATCCCTGGCGTGGGTTTATTAGGCGGGCTGCGCCACTCCCGGAGGACGAGGGGCGGGGCGGCCGCAAAAGGAGTGGCGGGCCGAAGCCTAGGGCACCCGGTATTCCCGGGCGGTGCCCCATCCTAGTACTATCCAGGCCCGACCCTGCTTAACTTCCCAGATCAAAGGAGATAGGGCGAGTTCAAGCTGCTGTGGCCATACACGCTGGGAGCAGGCTCCCGGGGCCACAAGAGCAGCGGACCGCCCTGCATGGTGAGCGCGAACCACGCTGCCGGGCTGCTCCCATCCGGAGCATCACCCCGCTGGCCGGCTCCGCCAGGGCCCCGCCCCCCGCCTGCTCCCCGCCTCCTTAAAACGCCGCCTGGGTGGACTGCCTTTGGCTCCTTCCCGCAGCGAAGCCCCTTCGCGCCATCCGAGACTCCAGGGGGCCTCTACCACTTCCCTGGAGGTGGCAGAAGACAGACAGACAGGGGTTGGGAGTTGGGGAGGAGGGGGGACGGACGCACTGGATGGGACACCGACTGGGACAGACGCTCTGAGGCTGAGTTGAAGTGGCAGCCTCCACACAAGACTGCGGTGGTGCCCGGTGCTGGCCTCCGTTATATAGGCAGTGCCCCGGCGCTGGTAGTCACCGTGGGACCCCGGGGCAGGCCTCGAGGGTCCGCGGATTGCCGCCGGGCTCCGAGCCCCGCCCGGGGTCCCGCATGCGGGAGGAGAGGGGCAGTCCCAGGCACCCTCCTAGTGTGGGTGGTGTGCATGCCCGCCTGCCTGCTTTTCCCCTGTGCTGGTCTCTCCTGGAGCCCGAGGGCACGTGAGCTTTCTACTGCCATTTTGTCCTGGCTCATTTGGGTCTGGGGGCGGGGCCACCGAGCTCTGCGAGAAGGAAGGGCACCAGGCTATTCTAAGAGATGAAGGGGGGGCGGGGAGGGCTCGCGGTGCCGGCCAGCGAAGAGGCAGCTATTCGGTGGGGTGGGGCGGGTGGCGTTCCCCTTGGTCCGGTGTCGGGCGACACCCGGAGTCTCTCTCTCAGGGCCCAGGTGCAGGCAGAGCGATGGTCGTCCCCTGGGCTGGGTCCCGAGGTGTCAAGCACCAGCACGTCCCTGGCTGGAGAAAGCCGCCCAAGGCCGAGGCAGGCCTGCGCCTGCAGGCAGATGGGGGCTTGGGCCTTGGGGGCGGGGCGAACGGCTGCTGGCAGACGGCTTGCGGGAGGGAAGGGGACTAAGAAGGTGGTGGGGGGGAGGGGGGAGCCCGGGCCGAAGGGCCTGGCGTGGGGCCGGGGCAGCGAGATTGTAGTGCTGTGTGGCGCCACCCATTCCTCTCCCCCTGCCCACCAGCCCCCCCAGCGCCACCCCTGGCCTGGGTTTATTAGGCGGGCTGGGCCACTCCCGAAAGACGAGGGCCGGGGCGGCCGCAAAAGGAGTGGCGGGCGGAAGCAGAGGGCACCCGGTATTCCCGGGCGGTCCTCCATACAAGTACTGACCAGGCCCGACCCTGCTTAGCTTCCCAGATCAGAGGACATCGGGCGCGTTCAAGGTGCTGTGGCCACAGACGCTGGGAGCAGGCCCCCGCGCCACAACCATAAAATATCTAGAAGAAAATATGGGAAGAAACTTCATGGACATTACCCGGAGTAAGAGTTTTACTGATATATCCCCTCGCGCGAGCGAAGTAAGAGAAAAAATAAACATGTGTGATGACATCAAACTGAAAAGTTTTTTCACAGCAAAGGAAACCATCAATAAAACAAAAAGGGATCCTACTGTATGGGAAAAGATATTTGCCAATGATATATCTGATAAGGGATTAATATCACAAATGTATAAAAAACTTACTCAACTCAACTCCAAAAAAACAAACCACCCAATTAAAAAATGGGCAGAGGACTTGGGGAGACATTTCTCTAAAAAGGACATACAGAAGGCAAGAAGACATATGAAGAAATGCTCAACCTCACTAACCAGCAGAGAAATGCAAATAAAAACCACAATGAGATACCACCTCACTCCAGTCAAAATGGCTATTATCAATAAATCAACAAACAACAAATGCTGGCGCGGAAGTGGAGAAAAGGGAACGCTAGTGCACTGTTGGTGGGACTGCAGATTAGTGCAGCCACTATGGAAAACAGTATGGAGGTATCTCAGGAATCTGAAAATGGAACTCCCCTATGATCCAGTAATTCCACTCCTAGGCATCTACCCGGAGAAATCCAAAACTCCAATTCAAAAATCTGTATGCACTCCTATGTTTATTGCAGCACTTTACACAATAGCCAAGATATGGAAACAACCAAAATGCCCATCGGTAGATGACTGCATTAAGAAGCTGTGCTACATTTATACAATGGAGTATTACGCAGCCATGAAGAAGAAAGAAATCTTATCATTTGCAGCAACATGGATGGATCTAGAGAGCATTATGTTAAGTGAAATAAGTCAGAAAGAGAAAGACAAGTACCATATGATCTCACTTATATATGGAATCTAAAGAAAAGACTATGTGAATGAACTAATCAGAGACAGTTTTGGGGACGCAGACAAAAAACCGAGAGTGGTTAGATGGGTGTGTGGGAGGGGGTTGGCCATAAGGGGAAAGGTGAAGGGATTTGGAAGCAGCTGGTAACCACAAGATGGCCTCAGGGTTTTTTTGAAAATTAATTTGGGGAAGGTATTCTATAATGTTGTAAAGATTTTCTTGAGTATCCGATGGACATGCGTGCTATTTGGGAGACCACCTCAGGGATACAGTGGATACCTGATCATGGCATTGTACACCAGAAGCTCAACATTAATGAATGCCAACAATAATTTTATATATATAATGTGATGGTTCAGTATGAGGTCGGAGGGATAGTGGATGGGGGTGGGGGGTTCACAGTATGAGGGATATAAATGATGAACGTCTAAGTATTACCTTGTTTTGTACACCTGAAACTAATAAATAAATTAATTAATAAAAAAATAAATAAATAAATAAAATAAAATAAAAATGAGCAGCGGACCGGCCTGCGTGGTGAGCGCGAACCAGGCTGCCGGGCTTCTCCCGTCCGGAGCATCTCCCCGCTGGCCGGCTCCGCCAGGGCCCCGCCTCCCGCCTGCTCCCCGCCTCCTCAAAACGCCGCCTGGGTGGACTGCCTTTTCCTCCTTGCCCGCAGCGAGGCCCCTTCGCGCCATCCGAGACTCCACGGGGCCTCTACCACTTCCCTGGAGGTGGCAGAAGACAGACAGACAGGGGTTGGGAGTTGGGGAGGAGGGGGGACGGACGCACAGCGCACTAGGTCTGGGACAGACGCACTAGGTCTGAGTTGAAGTGGCAGCCTCCCCACCAGACTGCGGTGGTGCCCGGGGCTGGGCTCCGTTACGGAGGCAGTGCCCGGGCGCTGGCAGTCACCGTGGGACCCCGGGGCAGGCCTCCAGGGTCCGCGGATCGCCGCCGGGCTCCGAGCCCCGCCCGGGGTCCCGCATGCGGGAGGAGAGGAGCGGCCCCAGGCACCCTTCTTGTGTGGGCTGTGTGCATGCCCGCCTGCCTGCTTTTCCCTGTGGTGGTCTCTCCTGGAGCCGGAGGGCACGTGTGCTCCCAACTCCTGCCGTTTTGTCCCTGCTCTTTTGGTGCTGTGGGCGGGGCCACCGAGTTCTGCGGGAACGGAGGGTGCCTGGTGCTCCGGGGAGATGAAAGGGGGGCGGGGAGGGGTCGCGGTGCCGGCCATCAGAGACGGAGCTATCCGGTGGGGTGGGGCGGGTGGCGTTCCCCTTGGTCCGGTGTCGGGTGACACCCGGAGTCTCTGTCTAGGGGCCCAGGGGCAGGCAGAGCGATGGTCCTGCCCTGGGCTCGGTCCCGAGGTGTCAAGCACCAGCACGTCCCTGGCTGGAGAAAGCCGCCCAAGGCCGAGGCAGGCCTGCGCCTGCAGGCAGATGGGGGCTTGGGCCTTGGGGGCGGGGCGATCGGCTGCTGGCAGAAGGCTTGCGGGAGGGAAGGGGACTAAGAAGGTGGTGGGGGGGGAGGGGGGAGCCCGGGCCGAAGGGCCTGGCGTGGGGCCAGGGCAGCGAGATTGTAGTTCCCTGTGGCGCCACCCATTCCTCTCCCCCTGCCCACCAGCCCCCCCAGCGCCACCCCTGGCCTGGGTTTATTAGGCGGGCTGGGCCACTCCCGAAAGACGAGGGCCGGGGCGGCCGCAAAAGGAGTGGCGGGCTGAAGCAGAGGGCACCCGGTATTCCCGGGCGGTCCCCCATCCAATTACTGACCAGGCCCGACCCTGCTTAGCTTCCCAGATCAGAGGACATCGGGCGCGTTCAAGGTGCTGTGGCCACAGACGCTGGGAGCAGGACCCCGCGCCACAACCATAAAATATCTAGAAGAAAATATGGGAAGAAACTTCATGGACATTACCCGGAGTAAGATTTTTACTGATATATCCCCTCGCGCGAGCGAAGTAAGAGAAAAAATAAACATGTGTGATGACATCAAACTGAAAAGTTTTTTCACAGCAAAGGAAACCATCAATAAAACAAAAAGGGATCCTACTGTATGGGAAAAGATATTTGCCAATGATATATCTGATAAGGGATTAATATCACAAATCTATAAAAAACTTACTCAACTCAACTCCAAAAAAACAAACCACCCAATTAAAAAATGGGCAGAGGACTTGGGGAGACATTTCTCTAAAAAGGACATACAGAAGGCAAGAAGACATATGAAGAAATGCTCAACCTCACTAACCAGCAGAGAAATGCAAATAAAAACCACAATGAGATACCACCTCACTCCAGTCAAAATGGCTATTATCAATAAATCAACAAACAACAAATGCTGGCGCGGATGTGGAGAAAAGGGAACGCTAGTGCACTGTTGGTGGGACTGCAGATTAGTGCAGCCACTATGGAAAACAGTATGGAGGTATCTCAGGAATCTGAAAATGGAACTCCCCTATGATCCAGTAATTCCACTCCTAGGCATCTACCCGGAGAAATCCAAAACTCCAATTCAAAAATCTGTATGCACTCCTATGTTTATTGCAGCACTTTACACAATAGCCAAGATATGGAAACAACCAAAATGCCCATCGGTAGATGACTGCATTAAGAAGCTGTGGTACATTTATACAATGGAGTATTACGCAGCCATGAAGAAGAAAGAAATCTTATCATTTGCAGCAACATGGATGGATCTAGAGAGCATTATGTTAAGTGAAATAAGTCAGAAAGAGAAAGACAAGTACCATATGATCTCACTTATATATGGAATCTAAAGAAAAGACTATGTGAATGAACTAATCAGAGACAGTTTTGGGGACCCAGACAAAAAACCGAGAGTGGTTAGATGGGTGTGTGGGAGGGGATTGGGCATAAGGGGAAAGGTGAAGGGATTTGGAAGCAGCTGGTAACCACAAGATGGCCTCAGGGTTTTTTTGAAAATTAATTTGGGGAAGGTATTCTATAATGTTGTAAAGATTTTGTTGGGTATCCGATGGACATGCGTGCTATTTGGGAGACCACCTCAGGGATACAGTGGATACCTGATCATGGCATTGTACACCAGAAGCTCAACATTAATGAATGCCAACAATAATTTTATATATATAATGTGATGGTTCAGTATGAGGTCGGAGGGATAGTGGATGGGGGTGGGGGGTTCACAGTATGAGGGATATAAATGATGAACGTCTAAGTATTACCTTGTTTTGTACACCTGAAACTAATAAATAAATTAATTAATAAAAAAATAAATAAATAAATAAAATAAAAAAAAAATGAGCAGCGGACCGGCCTGCGTGGTGAGCGCGAACCAGGCTGCCGGGCTTCTCCCGTCCGGAGCATCTCCCCGCTGGCCGCCTCCGCCAGGGCCCCGCCTCCCGCCTGCTCCCCGCCTCCTGCAAACGTCGCCTGGGTGGACTGCCTTTTCCTCCTTGCCCGCAGCGAGGCCCCTTCGCGCCATCCGAGACTCCACGGGGCCTCTACCACTTCCCTGGAGGTGGCAGAAGACAGACAGACAGGGGTTGGGAGTTGGGGAGGAGGGGGGACGGACGCACAGCGCACTAGGTCTGGGACAGACGCACTAGGTCTGAGTTGAAGTGGCAGCCTCCCCACCAGACTGCGGTGGTGCCCGGGGTTGGGCTCCGTTACGGAGGCAGTGCCCGGGCGCTGGCAGTCACCGTGGGACCCCGGGGCAGGCCTCCAGGGTCCGCGGATCGCCGCCGGGCTCCAAGCCCCGCCTGGGGTCCCGCATGCGGGAGGAGAGGAGCGGCCCCAGGCACCCTTCTTGTGTGGGTTGTGTGCATGCCCGCCTGCCTGCTTTTCCCCTGTGCTGGTCTCTCCTGGAGCCAGAGGGCACGTGTGCTCCCAACTCCTGCCGTTTTGTCCCTGCTCTTTTGGTGCTGTGGGCGGGGCCACCGAGTTCTGCGGGAACGGAGGGTGCCTGGTGCTCCGGGGAGATGAAAGGGGGGCGGGGAGGGGTCGCGGTGCCGGCCATCAGAGACGGAGCTATCCGGTGGGGTGGGGCGGGTGGCGTTCCCCTTGGTCCGGTGTCGGGCGACACCCGGAGTCTCTGTCTACGGGCCCAGGGGCAGGCAGAGCGATGGTCGTCCCCTGGGCTGGGTCCCGAGGTGACAAACACCAGCACGTCCCTGGCTGGAGAAAGCCGCCCAAGGCCGAGGCAGGCCTGCGCCTGCAGGCAGATCGGGGCTTGGGCCTTGGGGGCGGGGCGAATGGCTGCTGGCAGAAGGCTTGCGGGAGGGAAGGGGACTAAGAAGGGGGTGCGTGGGGGGGAAGCCCGGGCGAAGGGCCTGGCGTGGGGCCGGGGCAGCGAGATTGTAGTGCCGTGTGGCGCCACCCATTCCTCTCCGCCTGCTCACCAGCCCCCCCAGCGCCACCCCTGGCCTGGGTTTATTAGGCGGGCTGGGCCACTCCCGAAAGACGAGGCCCGGGGCGGCCGCAAAAGCAGTGGCGGGCGGAAGCAGAGGGCACCCGGTATTCCCGGGCGGTCCCCCATCCAAGTACTGACCAGGCCCGACCCTGCTTAGCTTCCCAGATCAGAGGACATCGGGCGCGTTCAAGGTGCTGTGGCCACAGACGCTGGGAGCAGGCCCCCGCGCCACAACCATAAAATATCTAGAAGAAAATATGGGAAGAAACTTCATGGACATTACCCGGAGTAAGATTTTTACTGATATATCCCCTCGCGCGAGCGAAGTAAGAGAAAAAATAAACATGTGTGATGACATCAAACTGAAAAGTTTTTTCACAGCAAAGGAAACCATCAATAAAACAGAAAGGGATCCTACTGTATGGGAAAAGATATTTGCCAATGATATATCTGATAAGGGATTAATATCACAAATCTATAAAAAACTTACTCAACTCAACTCCAAAAAAACAAACAACCCAATTAAAAAATGGGCAGAGGACTTGGGGAGACATTTCTCTAAAAAGGACATACAGAAGGCAAGAAGACATATGAAGAAATGCTCAACCTCACTAACCATCAGAGAAATGCAAATAAAAACCACAATGAGATACCACCTCACTCCAGTCAAAATGGCTATTATCAATAAATCAACAAACAACAAATGCTGGCGCGGAAGTGGAGAAAAGGGAACGCTAGTGCACTGTTGGTGGGACTGCAGATTAGTGCAGCCACTATGGAAAACAGTATGGAGGTATCTCAGGAATCTGAAAATGGAACTCCCCTATGATCCAGTAATTCCACTCCTAGGCATCTACCCGGAGAAATCCAAAACTCCAATTCAAAAATCTGTATGCACTCCTATGTTTATTGCAGCACTTTACACAATAGCCAAAATATGGAAACAACCAAAATGCCCATCGGTAGATGACTGCATTAAGAAGCTGTGGTACATTTATACAATGGAGTATTACGCAGCCATGAAGAAGAAAGAAATCTTATCATTTGCAGCAACATGGATGGATCTAGAGAACATTATGTTAAGTGAAATAAGTCAGAAAGAGAAAGACAAGTACCATATGATCTCACTTATATATGGAATCTAAAGAAAAGACTATGTGAATGAACTAATCAGAGTCAGTTTTGGGGACGCAGAGAAAAAACCGAGAGTGGTTAGATGGGTGTGTGGGAGGGGGTTGGGGATAAGGGGAAAGGTGAAGGGATTTGGAAGCAGCTGGTAACCACAAGATGGCCTCAGGGTTTTTCTTTTGAAAATTAATTTGGGGAAGGTATTCTATAATGTTGTAAAGATTTTGTTGGGTATCCGATGGACATGCGTCCTATTTTGGAGACCATCTCAGGGATACTGTGGATACCTGATCATGGCATTGTACATCAGAAGCTAAACATTAATGAATGCCAACTATAATTTTATATATATAATGTGATGGTTCAGTGTGAGGTCGGAGGGATAGTGGATGGGGGGAGGGGGGTTCACAGTATGAGGGATATAAATGATGAACGTCTAAGTATTACCTTGTTTTGTACACCTGAAACTAATAAATAAATTAATTAATAAAAAAATAAAAAAATAAAAAAAAAAAAAGAAGCTGTGGTACATTTATACAATGGAGTATTACGCAGCCATGAAGAAGAAAGAAATCTTATCATTTGCAGCAACATGGATGGATCTAGAGAGCATTATGTTAAGTGAAATAAGTCAGAAAGAGAAAGACAAGTACCATATGATCTCACTTATATATGGAATCTAAAGAAAAGACTATGTGAATGAACTAATCAGAGACAGTTTTGGGGACGCAGACAAAAAACCGAGAGTGGTTAGATGGGTGTGTGGGAGGGGGTTGGGCATAAGGGGAAAGGTGAAGGGATTTGGAAGCAGCTGGTAACCACAAGATGGCCTCAGGGTTTTTTTGAAAATTAATTTGGGGAAGGTATTCTATAATGTTGTAAAGATTTTCTTGGGTATCCGATGGACATGCGTCCTATTTGGGAGACCACCTCAGGGATACAGTGGATACCTGATCATGGCATTGTACACCAGAAGCTAAACATTAATGAATGCCAACAATAATTTTATATATATAATGTGATGGTTCAGTATGAGGTCGGAGGGATAGTGGATGGGGGTGGGTGTGGGGAGCCATGATTCCACTTGTCGGAGCCTGCCGACTAGACGAACAGTCCCTGGAAGGGGCAGCGGGAATGAAAAAAGAGACACACACATATGATGATGCTGCAGGTCTCCAGTGATGCTGGAGCAATGATTTAATCACCTTCACCAATATATATACCCTAGGGGTACGTGCAGTTTAACAATAACATGGGTGCATTACCTCAAGCAAAATAAATTTTTAACTTTTACACAGAAACTACAAAATCATCACAAAGTTTCCTAGTCATAATTATTATAGAAAAGAGACTACTAAAATGTCATGATAGCCACCAGTTATCTGTGTCTGGGAAACTGGCCAGTTCCATCTCATTCCTTAGCAACTTGTAAACATTCTCAAGGTCCTTTACCTTAGAAGCTGAGACAAGTTAACTATATATTAGCCAGTTCACAAGGTTTCTGAGAAACAAGAAATCATGGCTCCCCACATATCCCCCTTTTTTTTATTTTAAAGCTGCAAAAATTTTCATACAGCAAAAAAGCAGGGTGACGGCGCCTGGCTTGGGCGTCTCAGGATAACCTTATCAACTTGCCCGTCATCGGTGCTCGTACTGTGCAATACAAGCCCTGTCTTAGGTGTTGAAAGGCTCCTTAAGACTTACCCGTCTTTGGCTAACCCGTCCCATTAGGCACAGGGGGGAGAGGGAATCAAGGTCTTGTTTTAAGTTTCAGTTGATAAATGTCAGCTCGCAACTCCAGTATTTGATTAATGAAATGCTTAATGAGGATGGGAAGTAGGCACAGAATCATACAGACACAGATGCTTAATGTTAGAAAAATCAAGATAGAATAAGTGAGATTTGGCATAGAAGGCATAGCATTCTTAAGAACATCAATAAATTTTGAAGCAGCCTGGGCAGCATCAAATTTCAATGGCTCAGCTTCTTTTATAATTTTAATTTCATTATGAAGCTGAAGCATATCTAGAGACACATTAGCATCATGCCAAATTCCTTGGAGATGTAAACGAACCCGATTCCAATTATTTTGACTTTGATTATACTTTTTAGAAGTGACACATATCCAATGATATTCTGAATGACACTCCAAATGAGATCTAACTTTTAAACTCTGGATCACATCTCCCATATATTGAACTGTATCATAAAGGGCATTTACCTTTTGTTCTATTTTTATATCAACATTTTCTTGAATCCCTAGAGCCAAAGTAACATTTTTTGTAAGAGTATTAACATAATGAGCATTTTGAATAGTTTGAGAAAGAGCTACAGCTGCTGAAGCAGCAGTTGCAATAATAGTAACCAAAGCCGTAATTCCTGCAATCAAAAGTCCAACAAACCGTTTTTGTCTACTTAAGGCATACTCAATTTCTTTAAAAACTTGCAAACTTCTTTCTGCATACCAAGGTCCAGAAATATTAACAGGAAGCATAACAAATGAAGGTTGTTTAAGAACCATAACTTGAGTTCCCTGAGGTACCCAAGAAATACAATTTGCAAGAGAACAATTATTGCAAGATACATGAAACTGATTTTCCATAAAATTTACATTAACATGTCCAATTAATAATGCATAAGGAGAAGGAACACAAGCAGATACATTAACAGTTTTAGTGATATTAGACCAGTCTCTAGTTTTATCTTTTAAAACAGTCACAGGAGTACAAGGAGTACCTGATTTACAAAACTCAACCATTTGAATAACTTCATCCATTACTCCCATCAGTTTTTACAAAGCGCTTTGTTGATACTGTGCATCAGAAATCCAAAGTCCAGCAATCAAGTCCCGAGCCCATCCTGGCTGATTGTTCCTTGACCAGTCAATAATATATCTGTCCATTCCAGGAATGTCATAACGAAAAGAAGCATTGCCTGGACAGTCTTTCCATGGAACAGTCTCTATGTTCAATCTCAGTCTCTTATTACAAGATGGACGCGACGGGGGGATAGGCAGATCGACCTTGCGTCCTCCAGACCAATCTCCTAATACATTGAGACGAACAGTCCATCCCACTAAAGAATTATTAAGGTGCATATTAACCGGAGAACTACGCAGGCACCCAGATGTTGATTTATTTTTGGCAATACAAATAGGCAAACCTATTCCTTTACCAATATAAGTGAAATTCTTTTCCATATGAAATTTCATGTGTCCATCAGAAGGCAGCCCTAAGGCATTAGTATCATTAACATAAACTGGAATTTCAGGACCATCCCACACAGCAGGGTGGAGGAGAGGTGGATCAGGTATATAGGCCCAATACGTCTGGTCATCTGTTGCATTGCTGAGGGTCATCAGCATCATCAGTAGGTAGAGGGTCCACATGTCGCACCAATCTTTTTGGCAGCCACCGAGGGCTGTCTGCATCCTGTGGAAAAACACAAACATACCCTCGGCCCCATATGAGGACCGGGTCTGGGTCTTGCCACGAACCCGTAAGTGGGTCCTTCCATTTAACCAAGGTCTGAGGGCTGGCAGAAGGATGCCAAAAGCGATCTGTTGCACTCTTGAGAAGCATTAACAATTTGGCAGGTTGGGCAAGTTTGAACTATATGTCTGGCCTGTTTGTAAATAATAGGAAAACGAGCTTGAAGGCCAGCAGCATTTGTATGGGTTAAAGAATGAAACTCAGTTGCCTCAGTAATTAGAACATTAGCAATCAATGAATCAGCAACAGCATTGCCACGCATCAGTTGTCCCGGTAGGGAGGTGTGGGCACGTATATGAGTAATGAAAAATGGATGTTGTCGGTTTTTGATCACCTGTTGAAGCTGATTAAAAAGAAACTGGAGAGACGGGCTTGAGTTATTAGACAGTAATGCCATCTCAATGTTTTTTACTGTGTGAACTACATAAGCTGAATCAGAGACAATATTTAAAGGTTTAGTATAATCCTATAAGGCAGTTAATACAGCAAGTAACTGCTCTCTGTGCAGAGGTGCAATTAGTTTGAATGACTTGTTGATTTATTTTACTTATTATCGCTGTCCTGTCGTTACTAGACCCATCAGTAAAAACTGTTACAGCTTTTGAAATTGGAGCTGGACTTAATCTCTTAGGGTGAATCCAACTGGTCTTTAGAAGGAATTGAAACAATTTATTTTTTGGATAGTGATTATCAATAATTTCAAAATATCCATAAATAGCAACTTGTCAGATTTTAGAATGGGTATTTAAGTGTATAATTTGTTGTTTTTTAAACGGGACTACTATTTTATCAGCTTAGATTCCGTTTAAATAAAGAACTTAAGTGTGAGCTCATAAAACAAGCTTTGAAATTAATTCCAAATAAGTTGGGAGTGATTTAATAAAATTATTAGGTAGAAACAGCCACTCTACCAAGTCAGTTTGTTGAATTATCACCGCTGTAGGTAAATGGGGGATCTCATATGCGAGATTCCTCAAGAGGCAGAGCAGTGGAATTATTCACAGGGGGATCCCCACCCCCGGGATTCCATGGACCGGTGTAAGCAATCAGGGGAGGTCTGGAAACGCTTTTCTCAGTATAAGGCACTTGGGGGGGTCCGAGACGACCTTCTCCCTCTCTAGCAACCTTAAGCCTCACAAGCTGTCCCTGAAGAATCTTTATTTGTTGAGAAAGTGTATAAATTGGATCTGAAGGCTGTCTGCTTTCTTGAGCTGCAGCCACTACTGGGGGACATTTTCCCCTATCAACCTTAGCTGCAGCCTCTTCCAAACCTTCCTGATCTTGCAGATCTAATTCTTCCCATAGCTCATCCGGCACTTCCTGATAAGCAGGTTCATTATTGTATATCGGAGCTCCCTCCCCCTCCTCTCCTTCCTCCGGAGCAGAGGCAGAAACGGGAAGCTCCACATTCCCTGCCTGCTTTACCTTCTCTAGCCTACAGCCCTCATGTCTAAGATCTAAGCAGTCTCTAATTAAAGTCCATAGCCCAAATGTCTCTACTGGGACCCGTTGAGGTCCATGGGCAGTATAATATTCCTGCACTCTTTCTCCAACCTTTTCCCAAGTTTCCAGGCTGACGGTACCTTTATCTGGAAACCAAGGGCAAACTTTTTTTACAAATTCTAAAAATTTATCTAACTGTTCTCTGCTCACCCTGCTGCCACGGGCGGCGAGTAATTTCTTAAGTCCTCTAACATAAAGGTCCTTGCTGCTAGCGTGACCCATCTCTTTTCCCTAACCTCGGCCCTTCTTTCACACACTGAAAACAATCATTCACACACTCATTCGACCGAGGGGGACCGTGTCTCACTCACCGTGCATCCAATGAAATAAGCTCCGCTTTGTGAGCCGGGCCCTGACCACACGGTGTTCCTCGCTGTTACCCCCGTGTCCAGGTCCCTGTTCGGGCGCCACTTGTCGGAGCCTGCCGACTAGACGAACAGTCCCTGGAAGGGGGAGCGGGAATGAAAAAAGAGACACACACATATGATGATGCTGCAGGTCTCCAGTGATGCTGGAGCAATGATTTAATCACCTTCACCAATATATATACCCTAGGGGTACGTGCAGTTTAACAATAACATGGGTGCATTACCTCAAGCAAAATAAATTTTTAACTTTTACACAGAAACTACAAAATCATCACAAAGTTTCCTAGTCATAATTATTATAGAAAAGAGACTACTAAAATGTCATGATAGCCACCAGTTATCTGTGTCTGGGAAACTGGCCAGTTCCATCTCATTCCTTAGCAACTTGTAAACATTCTCAAGGTCCTTTACCTTAGAAGCTGAGACAAGTTAACTATATATTAGCCAGTTCACAAGGTTTCTGAGAAACAAGAAATCATGGCTCCCCACAGGTGGGGGGTTCACAGTATGAGGGATATAAATGATGAACGTCTAAGTATTACCTTGTTTTGTACACCTGAAACTAATAAATGAATTAATTAATAAAAAAAAATAAATAAAATTTTAAAAAAATGAGCAGCGGACCAGCCTGCGTGGTGAGTGCGAACCAGGCTGCCGGGCTGCTCCAGTCCGGAGCATCTCCCCGCTGGCGGGCTCCACCAGGGCCCCGCCTCCCGCCTGCTCCCCGCCTCCTCAAAACGCTGCCTGGGTGGACTGCCTTTTACTCCTTGCCCGAAGCGAGGCCCCTTCGCGCCATCCGAGACTCCACGGGGCCTCTACCACTTCCCTGGAGGTGGCAGAAGACAGACAGACAGGGGTTGGGAGTTGGGGAGGAGGGGGGACGGACGCACAGCGTGGGACAGCGACTGGGACAGACGTACTAGGTCTGAGTTGAAGTGGCAGCCTCCCCACCAGACTGTGGTTGTGCCCGGGGCTGGGCTCCGTTACGGAGGCAGTGCCCGGGCGCTGGCAGTCACCTTGGGACCCCGGGGCAGGCCTCCAGGGTCTGCGGATTGCCGCCGGGCTCCGAGCCCCGCCCGGGGTCCCGCATGCGGGAGGAGAGGACCGGCCTCAAGCATCCTTCTTGTGTGGGTTGTGTGCATGCCCGCCTGCCTGCTTTTCCCCTGTGCTGGTCTCTCCTGGAGCCGGAGGGCACGTGTGCTCCCAACTCCTGCCGTTTTGTCCCTGCTCTTTTGGTGCTGTGGGCGGGGCCACCGAGGTCTGCGGGAACGGAGGGCGCCTGGCGCTCCTGGGAGATGAAAGGGGGGCGGGGAGGGGTCGTGGTGCCAGCCATCAGAGACGGAGCTATCCGGTGGGGTGGGGCGGGTGGCGTCCCCCTTGGTCCGGTGTCGGGCGACACCCGGAGTCTCTGTCTCGGGGCCCAGGTGCAGGCAGAGCGATGGTCGTGCCCTGGGCTCGGTACGAGGTGTCAAGCACCAGCATGTCCTTGGCTGGAGAAAGCCGCCCAAGGCCGAGGCAGGCCTGCGCCTGCAGGCAGATCGGGGCTTGGGCCTTGGGGGCGGGGCGAACGGCTGCTGGCAGAAGGCTTGCGGGAGGGAAGGGGACTAAGAAGGGGGTGCGTGGGGGGGAAGCCCGGGCCGAAGGGCCTGGCGTGGGGCCGGGGCAGCGAGATTGTAGTGCCGTGTGGCGCCACCCATTCCTCTCCCCCTGCTCACCAGCCCCCCCAGCGCCACCCCTGGCCTGGGTTTATTAGGCGGGCTGGGCCACTCCCGAAAGACTAGGGCCGGGGCAGCCGCAAAAGGAGTGGCGGGCCGAAGCCGAGGGCACCCGGTATTCCCGGGCGGTCCCCCATCCAAGTACTGACCAGGCCCGACCCTGCTTAGCTTCCCAGATCAGAGGACATCGGGCGCGTTCAAGGTGCTGTGGCCACAGACGCTGGGAGCAGGCCCCCGCGCCACAACCATAAAATATCTAGAAGAAAATATGGGAAGAAACTTCATGGACATTACCCGGAGTAAGATTTTTACTGATATATCCCCTCGCGCGAGCGAAGTAAGAGAAAAAATAAACATGTGTGATGACATCAAACTGAAAAGTTTTTTCACAGCAAAGGAAACCATCAATAAAACAAAAAGGGATCCTACTGTATGGGAAAAGATATTTGCCAATGATATATCTGATAAGGGATTAATATCACAAATGTATAAAAAACTTACTCAACTCAACTCCAAAAAAACAAACAACCCAATTAAAAAATGGGCAGAGGACTTGGGGAGACATTTCTCTAAAAAGGACATACAGAAGGCAAGAAGACATATGAAGAAATGCTCAACCTCACTAACCATCAGAGAAATGCAAATAAAAACCACAATGAGATACCACCTCACTCCAGTCAAAATGGCTATTATCAATAAATCAACAAACAACAAATGCTGGCGCGGATGTGGATAAAAGGGAACGCTAGTGCACTGTTGGTGGGACTGCAGATTAGTGCAGCCACTATGGAAAACAGTATGGAGGTATCTCAGGAATCTGAAAATGGAACTACCCTATGATCCAGTAATTCCACTCCTAGGCATCTACCCGGAGAAATTCAAAACTCCAATTCAAAAATCTGTATGCACTCCTATGTTTATTGCAGCACTTTACACAATAGCCAAGATATGGAAACGACCAAAATGCCCATCGGTAGATGACCTAAATTTTCATGAACATTAGAAGCAAAAAATAAAAATAAAAAGAAGAGAGAGAGAGAGAGAGAGAGAGAGAGAGAGAGAGAGAGAGAGAGAGAGAGAGAGAGAGAAATTTAAAAATATTTTTAAAATCCTAACCTTTTCCTGGCTTTGCAAATTCAACCTAGGCTGGGGCACTCCTTCAGCGCTTAGCCAGGCCATTCACAAGTGCTTCTTACCCTTTCCTTCCTGCTACACTGAGCCCAGAGATCAGCCAATGGTGAAAGCTTAGAGTTTTCTTGTGTCTTTCCTGAGCAGGCATCCTGCCTTGAGGATGTGTGTGTCTAAATTTCCAGCATACAGGAGTGCCTTTGAATACCTCAATTTTACAAAGAAACTCCATCTCTAGCTCTTCACCCATGGCTTTCACTGGTCTATTGTGTGCCTCAATCTATAATGTTTTGTCCTTACTGGCTGTGGGTTGACAGTTTGCCTTACATTGCTTTTGCAGACCGCCTGCCTCTTTTCACCAGGAGTGAGTTCTGAAGTAGTCAAAAGGGGGCAGTGCTTTGTGTGTCTTTTAGCTTTCAGACAGGTTTGAACATACAAATACCTCTTTGTTAACAAGCTCTGTTCTGCGCCCTCTGAAACACAGCCAAGGGTCCCATATCAGGAATACAGGCCCCCTTCTTGAAGACCACCACCAGCACTGTCCTTACCAGGCAGTGGGTTGGAACAAAGGCTAATTAAAATGCCACAAAACATTCTATCATTTTAAGTTGTTTTTTTCTCTCCCAGATTTAGTGTTCACTTTGTTGATATAAAGATTGGCTTGTTTTCTAGAGTTCTGTCAGAGTTGATTTTGACAATTTTATGTAATTTTTTAAAGTTTCTGTGGTGAAACAGGCTCTACGATTAGCCTCTTCTCTTTTGTGCACTTATGTCAACCCAGATATATTTTGCAGTGTGTTGTGAGTTCAATCCAGGGCCCCAAACCAACAAATTTCATAACCAAAGTAAATTGCTTTGTTACGACAAATCTTGATTATGATGAAGACTTTCTTAAATTAGAGTATCAGTTTATAAAAGTTTAAGATAAAAGTACCTAAGGTAAATTTTGAAATCTGAAAGATTAATGAGGACAACAGTTGTATATGACGTTAATTCTCATTCTATCTTTCAAATTTCTGTATTTTGTGATGTAATTTTTTCAGAGAATGGAGAGACTAAAGTATATTATTGGGTATTGTGACATGACTTGACTAGTTGAGGTGTTGACTTTCTCTACATGACCTATATTTTAATGTTCAGTAGACAATGGGAGAAAAGATTTGAAGGTGGAACACCATAGGAGTTCAGTGAATAGACTTGAAGATATTCCAGTTACCAAGAAGGCAATCATTTAAGCAGTTTATCAGAATGAACGAGAAGAGTGTAAAAACCTTAGATTCCCTGGAACCCAGCGGTCTAGATTCTGATTTAATAGGTTTGTAGTGAAGCTTCAGAATCTTGTGTCTAAAAATTTACTGATATAATTCCAGTGCTCAAGCTGATTTGGACATCACTGGCAGCAAAATAGCCAATTTCTTGAATTTTCAATTCACATAGTATGGAAGGCCTCAATTAGAAAACCATCTATATGTTTGGTGAGGAATTCACATCTCCTTTGAAAAGGATCATGAGCAAGGAGTAGTTTACTGTATATTTGAGAGGCACAGATTTTTCCAGATTTTATCGTCAACTGACCTATTTAGTATAAGTTTTGTCATTTCCAAAATGTCAGACAATTTTGAAATAGTTTACAAGCTCAATATACCACTACATGCCATAGAATGAAATTCCTTTTGGAGCATAACCTTTTAAAAACGTCTCACTGTTGTTCAAATGCATCTCTACAAAACAATAAGTATGGAACCCTAGGTTGTATTTGCATTAGGGTCTGTCTGAGGTGAATGCAGGTAGGCAAAGAATAACCATCACATATGAGTGTGTGTGAGACAAACAGGATGGGGATATCTTAGGGATGGTCGAGGAGGTGCTGTCCAGAAAAGAGTTGAAATTCTCAGGATAACAGAGAAGTAACAGTGAGAGATGTCCAAAGAACTTTCAAAAGCACTCACGTGAGGATGAGTTTTATATTCAAGCCCAGAGAAGGCATGTATTAGACCATCATGGCCGCATGTGTGACTTAAGAATTTTCCTGCTCCCTATCCTTTTCTCATTGGGCATATTCCCACCCAGGAACCAACTTGACAAGATGGAAAGGAGAAGAATCTATGGTTGTGAGGCCTGGCAAAAAAAAAAACAAACAAAAAAGTTTATTCTACTAATTACACAACAGAGTGTTTTCATTCTGCCTACCCCCATGCTTTTTTGGTTTGTTTTCTAAGAGATGTTGTTTCCTCTCCAGAATAAGGAATTTATGAGGCAATTTATTAGTGGTACTCACAGTGGCCACGTCCCTATACCTACTGGGGCCATGTTTCTCCTCCTTAAAACTAGGCCAGAAACCAGTATTCACAAGGAATGGAGTTGGCTCCTTGCTTGGCTTGGGCTCAGCTTGTGCTCTGACAACCAGAATATCTCTGGGCCCTGCCCCAATGCTGGTCTCAGTTTAGGGCCCTGGATCTCAGGCTTACAAAACCTGTGACTTAGGGCCAGTTGTGTGGCTTGGATATGGCCCCTGCTCCCATACTTATCTTTTTTCTAGATCTCCCATCTTTCCTTTGAGGACCCCAGTGTCTCTGACCCCTGTTCTGACTGACGACTGCTAAGAAACCCTCTGGGGTTGCCAAAGAGCTCCCTGCCCTGACTCCATTTCTGGTTCCAGACTTGCTTCTGGTTCTAGCCTTGCTTCTGGTTTTAGGCTCCCTTCAAGCTAGGATCAGACTGGGCTTGGGATCTGCCTCTTACACAACCTTAGAGGGACTGAGGATCATGTCCTGGAAAGAGAGGCAATGTTCTCAAACAACAAAGTGTCAACTGATTGTCATTGGTGCTAATTCAATGTCAAGAGGATTTACAATTTGTGGTGTGGTGAAAGAGGGAAGTTTATTCAATGTAAACTGCTCAAGTGTGATACAGCAAAGCTATGGTGGAGCTCAATAGTGCTACAGTTCAATTAAGAGACAGCACGACTGTGCGTCTGCATGGATTTGAGATGGCCCTGGGGCACGGCCCCTCTCTGGCTTGATAGTTCTGCTCTGCTACAGTCTTGTCTGGCCCACTCCACCTGCTCTCCTCCACTCAGCTCTGGTCTGCCCTGCTTTGGTGAGATGTCTTCGGTATTTCAACTCCAACTAGGTCAACTCAGCCTTCAATAACAAGGGAGAGTGTGGTCTCGAATGGGGTTGGAGGGGGTGATTTATACAGAGAGAAGTCCCCACCCCAGGTCCCTGATTGGTCTTTATGCCCATGAGAATGTCAAATCTCAATTTAATTGGTCCAAAAATCACGGTCTTATTTGGTCAGAATGGAGCCACTCTGTTTGGTCGGTGTAAATGCTAATGGGGTTATAGCTGTGCAGTTCCAGCTCTTATTGAAAGAAGAAACAGCTCAATCCTTTTGGTTGAAATACAATTCCAGGATCTCCTCTGTACAGGTTAGCTCCAATGGTAGGAACACAGTGCAGGCAGAATGTTCTGTTCAGTGTGGGAGGCACGCAGCTTAGAGCAGGTTTCTCCCTGAAGGGCAGTTTGCCTGAGAGGCCCTTGTTTAG
Organism: Rhinolophus hipposideros; assembly: GCF_964194185.1. Lineage (NCBI taxonomy): Eukaryota > Metazoa > Chordata > Mammalia > Chiroptera > Rhinolophidae > Rhinolophus > Rhinolophus hipposideros. The sequence goes on along the minus strand of NW_027669380.1, from coordinate 20,403 downwards.
AAATGGCTGCTAGGCTCTGTTATCATAATTGAGCTCAGTTAGCCATCAGGAGCCCTTCTTGGTGGGTATCTTCTCAAGATCACCAAAAGTAGCTGCTGGATATGTTGCCCATCTCCACCCTACCCAACAGTTTCCGGGAGAATTTCCAAGGAAGTCAGTTTGAGCTCTGATTACTTGCATGCAGATGCTGGAGCTCTGTTGGGCAGCACGTTATTTGCCCTGTAGCCTGACCACCCCCATATGTGTCTGTGGCCTGTCCTCTCAGGAGTCCAGTTAATACAAGGAACATTTTAAAGGCAAATAATGTGTGTGCCTGTCTTACATGATCCACGTTATTGGAAGACTTTAGCTTGTTCACAGGCAAACACATACATATCACACAGATATTACATGTGTTGTGATTGACATTTTTTTTCCTTCATGAGACTCATCCGGTGGCATATTTCTCAGTGAAGGCTTTAATGAACCTGGTTTCACCTAATTTATTTTTTCTAACTACAATTATTTTTCCTAACTACACATGTAATATATACACATATGTTAGAAATAATTATATACAATGAAAGTTGAAAATAAAAAATCCAAAATCTATCCCTAAACCATCTTTCTATCCCATTCCTCTCTTTGAAGAACATGGAAGAAAGTGGGTGTTTGTCCTCACAAACTCTATGCATTTATAGGAATATCAAAATATATGTAAATATATATTTTCATAAATATTATTGAATTATTTGTACATGCAAATTACATTTTTGACCTAAGATGTACAAAGAGCTCACCATAACATATAAGTGCATATAAATTTATCTTCTTCTTTTAAATTGCTCCATAATTTTTCCAGTGTATGGGTGAAACATAAATTAATGAGTCATAACCTTATTGATAGACCTGTGAGTGGTTTAGAGTCTTTTACTGATACAAGCAGTGTCGAATGAATGAATGTCTCTTATTTAGAGAATAAGAACTGTGTGTATGAGATAATTTTAGAAGTAGGTTTACTAGGGCAAAGGGTATCCCCCTTTTAAATTTCTACAAATATTGATTAAGATATGTAGAAGTTGTATCAATTGACACCTTCATAAACAGTGTATGAGGTTTTGTTTTTCTATAGTCTATCTCAGAATGTCAGTCAAGTGTTTGATTTGTTCCATTGGCATATTATTTTGGTTTTATTTTTAATTTATTGCTTAGAATCACCATATTTCCTCTTTGGGTGAACTATCTTCTATCTTTTGCCAGTTTTCCTTTTGGATTGTGGGGATTTTCTTCTGGATGTATAGGAACCATTTATATATTGAAATGATTATGTTTTACTGTCTTTTGAGTCATGAGCCTCCACCCTGCCTCACCCATATTGCTGCTTGTCAAGGCTGTGTTTTCAGTTGAATTAACTAATTCTTTTCTTCTATGAGCTCTGGATTTTGTGTCATAATTGACAGACTTTTCTTTTTTTCTGTTATTATAATTACCTACTTTTTTTCATTTAAGTATTGATCCATCTGGGGAATTCATTTTACTGAAATACATGAAAGTAAGAATCAATGACATTGAGTGCTTGCTGTCAATCAAAAATTGTGTTACCTTTCCATAATATAAAACTGAAATGGAAACATGACAGCCACATCAAGGACGGATTTTCTAGTCCTTTTGACTCGAATGTGTGACCAGTAAACAATTATAAAATATGCAAAGAAGTGGTATGTGTCACCTACAGGCCAAGACTTTTAAGAAGTTCTCTGTCCGGTTTACCATCTAGACATAGGCAACAGAGGAGCCTATTTGAAATATGGTAACATAAGTTACCAGGAACTTGGGTCTCTGAATCACCAGGGGCAAGATAACTGTTCAGTGACCAGTCACATCTTCAGTGACTATTACATGAAGGAGAAATACACTTCCATTGTAATAAGCCACTAAAATCTTGGGGCTTATTTATTAAAGTGGCTGGCATGGCTTTACCAATAAAGAGTCCAATGAAGAGATAGGTATCTCTAACCACTCGTATCTGAGCACACTTCATTTTATTTAGTGAGTGTTCTGCCCACTGCCGATGAAAGGGAATTGCTAGTAACCTAGCATCTGTAAAGGACCTGGAATGGAGGTGCTTTATCAGCTGGTGATGTTTAGAGTTAACCACATATTCAAGTGAGAATTCTGTTCAGTGCACCTGTGTCATCCACATGAGTAGACCAGAACTTGGCAGAATCTGAAAGTAAAAAACAGAGGTATATCAAACCAGTCAAAGCTTCTTATAATTCACCTATTAATCATCATAATGCATTTCAAAGAAGACATCTAGGACAAAGTTAAATTAGAGTTGTATACCAGGACAACAGTAGAATACTAATTCTGGCTGAAGGCAACAGAGTTACCTATTGCATAGGAAATTTATTAATGACCTATACCATCCAAAATAGGCATCATTTGTCAACACGAATGGAGAACCAAAGATTTTATCTGTGGAATACATGAAGAAGGAACTTGATGAACAAATAAAAAACAAATATTTGGTGCTTAAGCTGAGGTTGATTGAAAAGCGTGACTGTATGAACTTTTCCTCTTGGCTGTCTGGCATGAGCCAGATTTTACAAGTAGTTCTTTGAAGAACTACTTGGAAAACCAATCTAGTGCTTTACAGTAGTATTGAAGTAGTTTGTGAGTGCATCTTCTATTCATTTTTGCTGCAATCTCTTCAAAACCATTTGTGAATCTTTAATCAAAGCGTTCAATGAAGGGAACACCTTGGAAACTGAAAGTTTTGAAGCCTTTAGCAAATTGGAATTATTAAAAACGGAGTGTGTAAATAGGAAGCCATTGAATTTGTCACTACCAAAGCGAGGAAGGATGTGAATTAAACACAGAGAGCTCGGTGTATCTGGTTTAAGTTTGAAATGTTATAACTGTGTTTTGTAATTTCCTCCCTTTTGAGAAGAATTTTTTGATGAGCTTCCTGGGGATGAATTTGCATTTGTATTGAATGGAATGAAATAGAAAAGGCCTGTTATTTTGCAACATCTCCATTTGGTTTGGCAAAACATTCAAGATAATCAGAAATGGAAACAACTTATTTGCTGAGTTTTATGGCATAAAATATTTATCTAAGAATGGCAGTGTCAATGAAATAATGAAGACAATGATGACGAAAATATTTGGACTAAAATATTTAAACATTTTCACATATAAAAGCATAAATCATAAGCTCTACATAGTAGAATTTCCTTGAACTTTCCAGGAATCTCACCATAGGTAGAAACAGCATTTTTTTTCCAATAAAATATGGGCTACAGAGAAGTGTCAATTAAAGGCATCAATAAATTCAAATTCATTAATGATAAAATGCAAACTTGAAGAATATTGCCATTTTATAAACCGACTAAAAATAACAAGTTGGAGCACCAGAAAAGGAGGAGAAATATTTGAAGAAATAAAGGTTAAAATATTTTCAAGTATGATGGAAAATATCAAACAGGTTCAACAGCTCAAAGAGAACCTTAGAGGCCTGAATAGAAAACACATCATACACAACCATATCATCGTCAAATTCCTGAAAACCAATCATGAAGAAAAAATGTCTCAAAAAGTAGCGAGAGAAATAAAAAAGGCAGATTTTATAGAGAAGAACTATGTAACAGGGAAGGCTGACTTCTAATCCAAGCATTACATCAAGAAGACAATGGAATTACATTTTCAAAGTGCTGAAAGAAAATAACCATGCCAACATAGAATTCTATGCCCAGTTAAAGAATTCTTTAAAAAGAAAGAGGAAATAAAGGCATTGATTGATCCCTAGTCAAAGAAGAAATCACAAGGGAAATAGGAACTTATTTTGAAATGAATGGTAATGAAAATTTCTGGGTATAGTTAAAACTGCATTTAAAACAAAATGTGTAACATTAAAGGCTTTCAGAGAAAAGAATAAATGTTTAAATCCATGGCTTGAACTACCACATTAAAAAGCTTGAAAATAGAAAGAAAATTAAAGTAAAAGTAGAAAACAAGAAGCAATAAAGAAAAGAAATCAATGAATTAGTGAATGGAGAAATCATAAAGAAAATTCAGAAAGCCAAAATTTGGTTCTTGGAAAAACATGATGTCATCAGTAATCCCTTGATCAAGACATAAAAGGATGTAATACACATGGTCAATATCAAGAATTGCACAGGAGACATCACTGGGAGCTTTAAAATGATGCTAAGAAAATAATTAATGGCCACTTATGAATATGGGTCCTTGTAAGATAAGACATACCTAAACTGACCCAGTAAGAAACACGACATCTGAATGGTATTTCATTTGTTAAAGAAAATGAATTTGAAATGCAAAGCCTTCCCAGAAAAACTGAAGGCCCCAATGATTTCACTGGTGAATTCTTCAAATATTTAAGGGAAAAATAAAGAAATGATATTAATTATACATCATAAATTTCAAAAAATAGAAGAGGAGGATTATTGACCAGCTCATTTCCTGAAGGCAACATAACCCTGATATCAAAACTTGAGAAAGATGGTACAAGTAAATGGAAGTACAGACCCATATGTCTCATCATCACAGGAACAAATATTGACAAAGTAGTCACAAAACAGAGCAATATTGAAAATCATCATATGACATGATCAAATGTGAGTCATCCTAGGAATGCAATGTTGGTATCATATTTTTTTAAATTTATGTATTGGGGTGACAATTGTTAATGAAATTACATAATTTCAGGTGTACAATTCTGTATTACATCATCTATAAATCCCAGTATGTGTTCACCACCCAGAGTCAGTTCTCCTTCCATCACCATATATTTGATACCCCTTACCCTCATCTCCCTCCCCCCACACCCCTTACCCTCTGGTAACCACTAAACTATTGTCTGTGTCTATGAGTTTTTGTTTCTCATTTGTTTGTCTTGTTCTTTTGTTGGTTTTGGTTTATATACCACATATCAGTGAAATCATAGGGTTCTCTGCTTTTTCTGTCTGACTTATTTTACTTAGCAATATACTCTCAAGATCCATCCATGTTGTCACAAATGTTCTTATATCATCTTTCCTTAACGCTGAATAGTATTCCATTGTGTATATATACCACAACTTCTTTATCCATTCATCTATCGAAGGACATTTTGGTTGTTTCCATGTCTTGGCCACCGTAAACTAAGCTGCAATGAACATTGGAGCACACGTGTCTTTATGTATAAATGATTTCAAATTCTTTGGGTAGATACCCCGGAGAGGGATTGCTGGGTCATATGGTAATTCTATTTGTAATTTTTTGAGGAACCTCCACACTGCCTTCCATAGCGGCTGCACCAGTCTGGATTCCCATGTTGGTGTCATATTAAGAAGTCATTCAACATAAAGAGAATTAGATTAAAGTAAGAAATGACATGATAATCTTAAAAGATGGATGAAAATTGTATGATAAATTTCAGTATCTATTCGTGATAAAGCATTTCAGCTTACTCAGAGTAGAGAGGATCTTTCGCAACCTGATAGAAACCACTATGAAATACCTCCAGGTAATTATTATACTTGATGTTTCCCATAGAGATGGGAACAAGGCAGTGATCCTGCACTTAGTATGTTTTCCCACGTTTTTCTGGATGTTTTAAACCAATATAATAAGACAAGTAAGAAATAAAGATTATATCAGAAGAAATAAAATGGCTTTTATGTGCCCTTCCCATAGTTGTATAGATATACTACTAAAATCTGCAAGAACTAATAAATGGACATAATCAAGTTACACTATATAAGGTAAGTTTACAAAATCAATTGTATTTTTATGTACTAGAATAACATGGGAAAGGAACTTAAAATTAGTGTTATTCAAAATGCCATAAAAATAAACAATACTTGGAAGTAAATATGCCTAAATCTATAAGATGTTCTTGAGACAAATTAAGGACATAAGTCAATACACACATAGACTATTTTCACAGATGGAAGAATCCACATTGCTAAAATGGCTATTTTCCAAATTGATCTGTAGATTCACCATAAACTCGTCATGATCCCAGAAGGCTTTCTCTCTCTCTGTCTCTCTCTTTTTTTTTTTTTGGATAAATTGACAGGTGATTCTAAAATGAATATTTAAATCTAAAGAAACTAGAATAGCAAAAACAATTTGGAAAAGAAGAAAAATGTTGGACAACTTACACAACCTAATTTCAAGAATTACTGTACAGCTTTAATAATCAAGGCAGGGTGATATTGGCTTTAGTACAGATAATAAGATCAATGATTAGAAAAAAGCCACACATAAATTGTCAACTGATTCTTTGACAGAGGTGCCAAGTTAATCCAAATTAATTAGGGAAAGGTTAGTCTTTTTACTAATGATGCTGAAAAAACCAGAAAACTATTATGGAAATAAATGAATCTCTTTGCATACTTCCTGACAAACACAAGTTTATGGATCAAATGTAAAATCAAAACTACCGTGTTTCGCCCAAAATTAGACCTAGCCGGACAATCAGCTCTATCGCATGTTTCGGAGCAAAAAATAATATAAGACTGGGTATTATATTATATCACATTATATTATATAAGACCCGGTCTTGTATTACAGTAAAATAAGACCGGGTCTTATATTAATTTTTGCTCCAAGAGATGCATTGCAACTGATTGTCCAGCTAGGTCTTATTTTCAGGGAAAGACGGTGTCTGTCTTGAGAACAACACAGGGATGAATTTTTTTTGTAATCTTGGAATAGGCAACATTTTCTTAGAGAAGACACAGAGAGCTCTAACCAAAAATGGAGAACGAAGGGGAAGAGGAGGAGAAGATGGAGAAGGAGGAGAAAGAGAAGAAAAATGGGATTTCAAAACTTTAAAAACTTTAGTTCATCAAAATACACCTCTAAAAGAATGCATAGCAGAGCCCCAGATTGAAAGAAAATGTAAGTTGAACTTTTACATAATAATGCATATTGGAAATATAATGAAAATAATACTCTATGCAAGCATAACATAAAAATCTGAAAAATACTCTTCATCTAGAGTAAAATATTGTGTCATGTAGAATCGTAACTTGCTAAATTTCAAAGATCGAAAATTTTTGCACTTGGAAACAGCTACGTCCACTACTTAGGAGGTGCATAATGTATAGAAGCACTGCCAAAAACTTGCACTCAGTGCTTGTGACAAAAAGGCCAAAATACTCTCCAGAGCATCAGAAATAGTCTTTCTCTGCTGGAATCCATTTCTGAAAACTCAGAAAAACGCAACAGCTAAAATTGGACTCTTTCCTCTGAAATGGTAGATTAGAAAAATAGTAGATACTTTTTCCACTAGCTGCCAAACTTACGTAGTGATTAAGGAGAAGTGATTATTAGTGCATAGCATTTTAGGTTCAAATGTATATGCAACTTAAAAGCACAAAAACCTAATAGTAGCCTTAACGTGTTATAATGTAAGGGTTTCATCCCAAGAAAGTTGTCAGAGCTATTACTGGTTTTACCTCGATTACCTCGATTTTTACCTCGATTTTTAGCTATAATCTTCCATGATTTATTTCTAATGATTTATATATTTAATTTGTTTCACTTGACGTAAGGATGTTTCTCAGAATGCCTAATGATGTCTTAGTTTAATAATTGTATTATGTCTGTATGATCTGTGCTTCTGGGTGTTGGTAAATTCATTTTTATATTTCCCACTCAGTTTTATAAGGACAAAAAGATGATTAAATACTCAAATATTGGCAAAATAATTGTACAGACAAGTGTGGTGACACTGCCAAAAATGAACAGTCAGTAGTGTGGTTAGTTATGAACTGATTAACTTAATGCAAACTCACCTTTGGAAAGACAACTGAAGGATTTAAGTGACAAATTTAAGGTGGGTTTTTATTTTTTTTTATTTTTTTTATTTATTTATTTTTTTTTCATTAAATAAATTTATTTGTTAAAATAATTTAACTCCAAATACAACTGTTGAATTTGCATTGAGTTATAACTACAATTCATGTTTTAATTGAAACGTCAAAGTTTAACAACTGACATTGTTACAAAACAATAAACTGTTGTTCAATTTTAAATGGTCAGTTGTATTAGAGCTCAACAATTAACTGTGAACTATGTTTTTCTCTGGGAAACCCCAAATCAATAATGATAAGTCTGTTTCCAAAACCCACTGCAGTCATTCTTGAAACCCTGATCAAGATTTAATAGATGCACAATGACACATTAAAAAAAAAATAGACCCTCCCCCATAGTCTTTAACATTTGATTGGCTAAGGAGACAATTAAAGCTTACCCAGAGCTAACACAAGACTACAAAAAACTAAAAAACAAAACAAACAAAAACTCAACACAATAAACAAAATAGCACTTTCATATTCATACACGCACAGACAATATTCCCACTGGACAACTCTTGAAAACAAAGAGCAGACATCCTTAGGCAACATTTCTTTACATAGAAAAGCAGATATCAGTAGTTTTACCACAGAAAAGTGATGGCAACTATAGCGATTAGTCAAGTTCAGTCTTAATTCTATAAACCAAAGGAGAAAATCATCAAAGCACCTTTCAATAGTTTAAGATATTATGTAATACTTTTGATCAGATGCTGGCTTGTTTTGTGTAAGTGGAACAAAATGAAAGGCATCAGTTACCATCACTACCACAGCGTAAAAGAACCAAAATAAAAGCTGCAATATAAAAGAAAAAAAATTTAACAAATGCTGCCTTTGTATAAAAAATAAGACAAAACAAAAACAAAAAAATCCTTAGCATAATAGCTAAAAAAAAGAAGTGGGTCTTTGGATCAAACCATAATATTTTTAAGGCATGTTAGAAAAACTTTCACTTATCTAGTTGCTAGTCTGATCAGGGCATAAAATAAATAGTGACACAAGGTCACAAACTTTTCTCTGTAGCCACTATTTTACTTCATGTGCCAACAAATTTAATCTTGTTCTTAAGCTTTTTATTAACATCTCAACAAACACATTCATTCAAGCTGAGTTATAGTCATACCAGATGAAATACCAACAGTAAGAGCGCACGAGGGTTTCCCCGTTTCTGGATCTTTGATGCTTTGTCACTAAATATGTAGGCTGTGTGGAAACACTGTGATCAGGCAGCCACTAAGTCAGTTATTAGTAACATCTTTACAGTAAAAGCCCACCTTATTGTCTGACACAATCACTTCTAAGTAAAACCCCAATTTGAAGATAATCTTTTCCACCTTACATTTTGCCATACTGTTCATATTATTTTTCTTATCTGCATAGCAATCCATAATGTGAATGTTATTAGATGTTTCTAATAAGTAATTTTAGTTGTGATAAATTGCTATTAAATATGGAATTCTAAAAATCAATCATTCTGAGAAGTGAGAGGCTTTAAAACTCAACCAATTCACTAACAAAATATTTGTTTCAGTAGATAAATCGTATTTCTCGAATCTTTGATTTCTCTACATGCTGAGTCGAATTTTACACAATGAAATTTGTTTCAATAGAACTGGTTAGGGCTTTTGTTCTATAAATGAGGTGCTTATAATTGGGGTATAAGAAAACCTATACTGAAGAATGCAAACATTCACAATTCAAAGACGCTGATCACCATGGCCTGGTTTCCCCCACATAGTCTGTTTTCTTATCTATGAAAAGTCCACCTTTTTCTATCCTCTAAGCTTAATGCCAATTTACTAAACACTTGGGGAGGGGGGGTGTGGGCACCAATGATTTCAATTATGTATAATAAACATTTAAATAATTTATATTCTGCAGTACGGATTTTCAGTATAGGCAATTATCTCCAACTTGTGCCAAATTCTTAGGAACAATAAACACACATGCACACATACAGTCTTCTCTCAGTTACACACATAAGACCAGAGGTTACTTGCACAAGAGTGTGAAACCAACAAAACATGGGGCAGTATGTAGATCACAGGCTCAGTGATATTGCAGTTCAAGGCCAAATTTATCTCCAGAGAATCAGCTCAAGATACTCTCTTTAGCATTTGTAACTCTGAAGTTAGTTAAAAACCCTTCTACACTTGATTGTAAAATGTATGAGTAGGTTTTTCCTGTGCCATTACTCATGCAAATGATAAATACTTCACGGCTATGAAAACCAAGAGTATCAGAGCTTGAGCACCTTTTCACAACAAAATATTCTCTAGCTTTATTTGCCACTTCAGTAATCAGAGCAAAATTGTTATAAGAAAATCTTAATATAATTCTCCAGGAAAATGAAAGATAAAAGGTTTTTCTGTCCCTTACCTTCCACTCTATAATTTACGTTCTACTTTTAAGCCCAAATTATTTCACATGGTTATTCAATTTTTTTAAATGCCTGCAATAAAGCTCTGCTAGAGCAAACTCGATTTTGAAAGCAGGTTAACCAAGAATCACACCACAACCATAGCCCTTAAAGGCAAGAAGGAATTTGCTGCTTAAACAAACGTAAAAATGCAAGATATTTGTAGTGTCCTGTGAGGTTCTACAAATGGGAACATGTGGATGCAGCATGGCTTCATTTTCCTTACATGATGGTACTAGTCAGTCTATCAGAACGCTTCTCGTTAGTAAGGCGAGGCAATCTCTTTGCATCCCAGTTGCTCTTCCTTCTTGTTCAGTAAAGTAATCAAGACCATACCTGCTTGGTTAACAGAGGGTGGGTTTGGGGTTGTAATTCGGATCAAACCCTTGTGAGAGCCTCCATTTTCTGTGGCAAAGCAGGTGATTTAACACATTTAAAACCAGATTGTATTTTTACACAACCTGTTCTGACTTATGCTCTACTAAGGATTGATGCATGAATTAGTTCCGTGTCACAAATTAGGATAACATCTACAATTAAGCATCAATTTTGAAAAACAGAAATGTGTCGGCTGAGCAAAGAATCTCTCCCTGTAATGCTGCTGGCAGGTCAGCTGTTATTATGTTACTTGACAGAATACATTGGTTAGAAGCACTATCTCAATGCCTGAAAATTCAGTACTCTCGTAGGAAAATATTTCTCCTTTACTTATTTCTTTTTTAAAGAAGACAAAATATTTTAATTGTAAGTGGTCACAGGAATTCTTCTGGGTTCTCTCTTGTGATTATTTTTAATTTATACAATAGTTGCTTCTGTCAACTCAGGGACCATGCCATCATAGCTTTCAAAGGAGATCACCCTGAAGATCGATTGGCTATGCCTTAAAGTTGCAGGTGCATACAGGAGACTGAGGACAATGGTGAAAACTGTAGTTACTGAACCCAAATGTTACTCAGAGACGTCAACTGACAATCACGGCTGAATTCTGAATAAGGGCAGCTATTTCACTGTAGATCACACCACATGTCCTGCAAACTCCGCAGTCGAGTAGACGGCGTTTGTATCGCCTAGGATATGGGGCAAATCCTGTCCAGGAGAGCCATTTTTGAATGCTATTGTATGTTACATGCGGAACAGCATGGGTCGTCTTTGTCAGGCTGCGCGGCATAGTTCATTTGCCTCACAATTTCTGCAAAGAGTTCATCCACCATTGTTTTACTTTTAGCAGAAGTCTCCATACAGGGGCAGCCCCACTCTTCAGCAAGGGCTCGGCCTTCATTGGATGACACTTCTCTCTCACTTTCCAGGTCCACTTTGTTCCCAACCAAGATGACTGGCACTTTCTCATACCGCTTCACGCGGATGATCCGGTCCCGCATGGGCTTGATGTCCTGGAAGCTCTGCTGGTTGACGAGGCTGTAGACGAGGATGAAGCCCTGGCCGTTCTTGATGTACAGGTCCCGCATGGACGCGAACTGCTCGGTACCCGCCGTGTCCAGGATCTCCAGCACCGACGACGACGAGTCCACCTCGATCTCCTTGCGGTAGAAGTCCTCGATGGTGGGGTCGTATTTCTCGATGAAGGTGCCGGTCACGAACTGCACGGTCAGGGCGGATTGGCCGACCCCGCCCGAGCCCAGCACCACCACTTTGTACTCGCGCATCGTCCCTCCGCGGCCGCCCGCGACATAGACCTACGCCCGCCGCGCCGAGCTCCCGGACCCTGCCCCGGCGGCCGGCACCGCTGCCTGCCGCGGCCGCCCCCACCTCACAGCTGTCGCGGCCCCCCGGGCGCCGGCGGAAGGAGCGGCGGCCCAAGACATGGACCGATCCCGGCGGCAATGCGCCCCGCGGGGGCCGGCAGGAACTAAGGGCGAGCAGCGAACGCGAGCCGCCCGAGCCGCCCGAGCCCCCCGAGCCGCCCGAGCCGCCCGAGCCCCCCGAGCCGCCCGAGCCCCCCGAGCCGCCCGAGCCGCCCGAGCCCCCCGAGCCCCCCGAGCCGCCCGAGCCCCCCGAGCCGCCCGAGCCGCCCGAGCCCCCCGAGCCGCCCGAGCCCCCCGAGCCGCCCGAGCCGCCCGAGCCCCCCGAGCCGCCCGAGCCGCCCGAGCCCCCCGAGCCCCCCGAGCCGCCCGAGCCCCCCGAGCCGCCCGAGCCGCCCGAGCCCCCCGAGCCGCCCGAGCCCCCCGAGCCGCCCGAGCCGCCCGAGCCCCCCGAGCCCCCCGAGCCGCCCGAGCCCCCCGAGCCGCCCGAGCCGGCCGAGCCCCCCGAGACCCCCGAGCCGCCCGAGCCCCCCGAGCCCCCCGAGCCGCCCGAGCCCCCCGAGCCGCCCGAGCCCCCCGAGCCGCCCGAGCCGGCCGAGCCGCCCGAGACCCCCGAGCCGCCCGAGCCCCCCGAGCCGCCCGAGCCCCCCGAGCCGCCCGAGACCCCCGAGCCGCCCGAGCCGGCCGAGCCCCCCGAGCCCCCCGAGCCGCCCGAGACCCCCGAGCCGCCCGAGCCGGCCGAGCCGGCCGAGCCCCCCGAGCCCCCCGAGCCGCCCGAGCCCCCCGAGCCGCCCGAGCCCCCCGAGCCCCCCGACCCGCCCGAGCCGCCCGAGCCCCCCGAGCCGCCCGAGCCGGCCGAGCCGCCCGAGCCCCCCGAGCCCCCGGAGCCGCCCGAGCCCCCCGAGCCCCCCGAGCCGCCCGAGCCCCCCGAGCCGCCCGAGCCCCCCGAGCCCCCCGAGCCGCCCGAGCCCCCCGAGCCGGCCGAGCCGGCCGAGCCGCCCGAGCCCCCCGAGCCCCCCGAGCCGCCCGAGACCCCCGAGCCGCCCGAGCCGGCCGAGCCCCCCGAGCCCCCCGAGACCCCCGAGCCCCCCGAGCCCCCCGAGCCGCCCGAGCCCCCCGAGCCCCCCGAGCCGCCCGAGACCCCCGAGCCGCCCGAGCCGCCCGAGCCCCCCGAGCCGCCCGAGACCCCCGAGCCGCCCGAGCCGCCCGAGCCGCCCGAGCCGCCCGAGCCCCCCGAGCCGCCCGAGACCCCCGAGCCGGCCGAGCCGGCCGAGCCCCCCGAGCCGGCCGAGCCGCCCGAGACCCCCGAGCCGCCCGAGCCGCCCGAGCCCCCCGAGCCGGCCGAGCCGCCCGAGACCCCCGAGCCGCCCGAGCCGGCCGAGCCCCCCGAGCCGCCCGAGCCCCCCGAGCCGCCCGAGCCGCCCGAGCCCCCCGAGCCGCCCGAGCCCCCCGAGCCGCCCGAGCCGCCCGAGCCCCCCGAGCCGCCCGAGCCCCCCGAGCCCCCCGAGCCGCCCGAGCCCCCCGAGCCCCCCGAGCCGCCCGAGCCCCCCGAGCCGCCCGAGCCCCCCGAGCCGCCCGAGCCGCCCGAGCCCGCCCGAGCCCCCCCGAGCCCCCCCGAGCCCCCCCGAGCCGCCCGAGCCCCCCGAGCCGCCCGAGCCGCCCGAGCCGCCCGAGCCCCCCGATCCCCCCGAGCCGCCCGAGCCCCCCGAGCCGCCCGAGCCCCCCGAACGGCCCGACCCCCCCGAGCCCCCCGAGCCCCCCGAGCCGGCCGAGCCGCCCGAGCCCCCCGAGCCCCCCGAGCCGGCCGAGCCCCCCGAGCCGCCCGAGCCCCCCGAGCCGCCCGAGCCCCCCGAGCCGGCCGAGCCCCCCGAGCCGCGGGCCCGCAGTGCTGCCCGCCAGCCTCCTAAGGTGGCTTTTTAAAAAGGTGTCTGAAAATCAAACCGGCTATAATAATACTGGTCCAGTTGTCACAAATTGACAAGTGAATATAATACCAACTAAAGAAAGGATTGGAAATGTGGATCTTTTCTGGCCATTCTAGACTGAATAAATCGGTGAAATCCTGAGGCAAAACAGCAAATTTCCTTTCTTTCTTAACATATATACTGAAAAGAGAAAGAGATTTCTAGTTTCACAGGCCTTATTCAAAAAGCAGATAAGTACAAAGTATACTCCAATTTTTAAAGAAGATTTTTGGGTCTAAGGTGATAGATATTGAGGTTGAAAATAAAACGTTTCAAAATACAAGAGTTTTCTCTGGGAAATCAAGCTTTTAAATGCTTTTGTGTTTTATACATCGAAATTAATACATTTCAGTTTTAGGGTACATAAAGTTTTTTTTTTCTTCTCTCATTTATGGTTTTTGCTTCCCCCAAGTTCTCTGCCTGTTACATACCTGTTTTCTTAATTCAGGAAATGAAATTTCCTATTTCATTTTGCTCAGACGACCCAGCAGAAGCCTGGGCCAGCGCCCACCGAGGTCCGAATGGAACTCAGCGCTGCCCACAGGCCACCTCTGAAGCTTGAGGCGCCTGGGCCTTGCACGTGGGCTCCGGGTGCCCTTGACCTTGGCCCCGGGGCTCTGTGCGCATGCGCAGCCCTCGGCCTCTGCCCCGTGCACCGTTGCTTGGTGACGGCCGTTCCGGGCGGAGAGATTCCAAACCGCCTTGCTGTCCTGCGGGGATACTGTGGCGACTGGAGTTGGCTGCTCTAGAGGCTACTGTTGGCTGGGCGCGGAGAAAACAGGCGTGAGAAGTGCGGAGGAGGTTCTGAAGCCCGTGGCTTGGCCATGAAGAAGTGTTTTGGCTCTGGGCTTCAGAAGGTCAGGTCCCGCTTGGGTTTCCGAAGGAGACCCCAGAGCGATGGTGGTGGCTGGCAGCCTGAGGCCGGAGGTGGGGTCACCTCGGAGTCCGGGTACTGCAACCAAGGCAGAGATCGCATACAAATCTACAGAGCTGCCGCCAGGGGCAACGTATCAGAAGTGCAGAGGCTGCTCTCGCTCCATCCAGAGAGACTGGATGACAGAGACCTGCAGAAGAGGTGAGCGGGCCTGGGGGGCCGCAGGGCACGGGCCGGAGGCGGCGGGGGCCTGGGAGAGGGGCCTGGGAGGGGCGGTACGCTGGTGGGGCCCTTACCCCGGGGGCAGGGCCCAGGCCGCCGTGGTGAGCACCAGGACAAACTCTCAAGGTCCCGTCACTCATAATTCCCCTTACAAAGCACTTTACTGACAATTTTAAACAAATTCAACTAAATATCAGTAATAGAAATGAAAAGAAGTATAGCATTTGAAAAAGAAGCATTTTACTTTTGATGTGCACAGTTTTAGACCATGTTGTTAAACACTACAGAAAAGTGCGTAATGAGAAAACTGATTCCCATAATAGAGCGACTTGTGGGCTAAAAAAATCAGCTAAAACCCAGTATCCGTTTTACATCAGTGTCCACCCATGTATGTATGGTGTTTATTGAGGGGCCTTAGAAGGGAAGCTTCCAGTGGAAGATGGCTGTGGTCTGTCTAGGAAGACTCGTTTTCTCACCGCGTGTGCTCTTCCTCTAGTTATCAGTTTTCCACAAGCCAACTAAACTCTCAGGGTTTTAAAAGTTTTGGGTTGCACATGGTGTCTCTTTGATTGTAGTGATAAAATTAAGAATCATTCTGCATAGTAGACGAAGATTTGCCCTTCTAGGTGTCAACGGGTGCTCTATTGCCACCATTTCTTTACTAAGAGCTGAAAAGAGAGATAAATGATTGGAATATAGCAGAAAATGCCCAAACACCCTAATATATGCAGGATGTTAGAGCTTCATAGTGATGACATTTCGCGTTAGTAGAAAATATGAATTACTCATGAATGATGGAGAAATACCTGTTAAGTATTTGGAGAAAATTTGTTAGATTTTCATGTCACAAAAATAAGTTCCAGATGTACTGTAGATTAAAAATTATAAATATACAAAATGAGGAAGGTACCAGAAGAAAACAGAAATGCCTATTTATACAATTTTTTATGTTGGCGAAGACTTCAAAAAAACCAAGAGTTCAGAAGGTTGGTTGAGCAATATAAGAAATCAATAGTCTCTGTATATCAGAAAATAATACTAACAAAATAAAAGAAAAGGTACTTGCAAATTATGTACAGCATACACATATCAGGGAAAAGTGTATCTTTGTTTTATAGAGAAGTGTCTGAAATCAACAGAAAAAAGCGCTCGAATTTTGAATTGGACCAAGTTCTTTCTGTGTATCTATAAGTGACCAATATTTAGTGCCCCAGGTAAAAAAAAAAAAAGGAATTAAAGTTGAAAGAGAAATGAAAACTTCTTTTCCATCCTCAAAGGTTGAGAAGATGAGGAGTCATGGTACTTGTACTTCTGCTTCAAATTAAAGTTGCTTCAGACTTTTCAAAGTTTGGTGACTTTTCATTTTGGTGATAAGTACCACATTTAAAAATGTATATTCCCTTTACTCATCAATTCCAAGTGCTAAAATGTTTTTATGAAATAATTATATAAATCACATACAATTTGCTTTTCTCAGCACTGCTTACAATATCAATGTATTGTGAAAAACTCACATCAACACATTTCGTAAATAAATTGCAGTGCATCTGTAGGATGGAATTACCTGAGACCGCTGAAGGTGGTATGGATAATACATACATGTTTACATGCAAAGATGTACTTTGGTAGATTGGAAAAGGAGAAAGAATTCCTTTGATTATACACACACACAGACTACGATGTTATTTTAGCCAAAAATATGTGCAAACTTGATTACTGAGTATTTGTACAGTGACATTTTCTTTTTTAAAAAGTCTGATCTCTACACTGAACATATACAGAAATTCTAGTAACAGTTTATTATTAATAAAGTAGTCCCAGGTAATATTTCATTATTCCCAGGAATATGAATCTTGTACAGATTAAAACAATTTCTCACTTCTATTTTCAATTTTTTTTTTTTAAAGATTGGTATTTTCTGGCAACTTTTAGCCTCTTCAGAAGTAAAGGCAGTCTTTTTATCTGTGCCGGTAGAAGTTCATGTATCTATATTTCTGTACACACTTATTTTTTTATTATATAGAGCTTCATTACCTATAACATTAAGTGATTTTTGATTCATCATTTTGGTTCTGTCTTTATGGAAATCAAAAATAGCACATATAAGTGATTATTACTATTGCAGAAGTACTGCTTTACTATAAACATTTTGTTTAAAAACATTGAACTCTCCAGCTGTAGTTATCCCTTCTTTCAATCCATTTATTCATCAAATATACACTGAATAACTGTTACGGAGCAGACACAGTCTACTCGGGACTCTCAGAATCTATCTCTCAGGCCCTCTTCATCCTTAAAAACTTTATGTTGCCCAGTAGGAGCGAAATGAAAAATTGTAAATGGACGTAATAGTACCTAATCTCCATTGAAGCTTTTCCTCCCTCGTTTCAAATAAAAGGATTTCTACAGTTAGGACATTGTGAACAGTAACCAAACTTGCTGTTTACCTAGTGTACAATAGTATTAAATATGAGTATCGATCACTGGAAATCGTCCGATTTTCATATAATCTATGACTCGAAACAGACAATGAAAGGAGCCATCCTTAGTCACTTGAATGCTGAGTCTCCTTTGGCTTCAAGTTTCTTGAAAATCAAAACAAGAATTACTTTGTGATTTTAGTCCTCTTTCCCCATGATGCCCTTAAGAATGAACATTTATTTAGATGCCAATTTATGACGAGAACTGCGGAAGGTCTGGTGTGTTTCCATTATTTCACTTCACGTCAGGGTGGTAAGATGCCGGTTCTTGTAAATACCAGTAAGAAATTATTTAAATGCTGCCAACTATACTTTCAAGGCACTCTGAATTGTACATTGCCTTCCAGAGTCAGAGGTGTTAAAATATGAGAAAAGAAGCATCTTAGAACCACTGAAATACAGTGTTCTTTCTTAATCCTTAAAACATAGCTGCAAAGTAGGTGGAATGATATCATTTTACTTAATTGAAATGTTGTCTTGTAAAGTAGTAGTGATGGTAATAATTCTGATAATATTACCAGTTACTGAGCTGTGTGTTTTGTGCTAGGAACCTAAGTAAACACTTTACATAGATTCCCATGTGAGCCCACAACAGTGTTAACTACTGTTTTTATCCCCACTTTGTTGATGAGGAAATGGAGGCACACAAAGGCTAAGGGACAGCTAATAAGTGGTCGAATTAAATTAGGATCAAACCGAGTTGAGCTGATTCCCCAGGGCATGCTCTCTGTAGTCACATAGGCTGCTCTTTCCTTAGTGTGGCGAGTAAGCAGAGCTCGTGAATATTGTACTTTGTGCAGAAGAAAACTCCATGTTGGTTCTGAAGGCATTGGAGTGGCGTGTCATGTTTACAATTGCGTGCAGAGCTGCATGTTTGAGACAGTGCCCTGTAATGTCCTAAATGTCCTCTCACCCTCATAGGACTGCTCTCCATTTGGCCTGCACCTTTGGCCATTCGGAAGTGGTGACTCTTCTAGCAGAGAAAAAATGCCAGATGAATTTCGGTGACAACAGAAACAAGACAGCTCTAATAAAGGTATGTGGTAGCCAGCTCTGTCAACAGGAGATGGATTTTATTTTAGTATTTAGAATAAAAATGAATTTATCTCAATTAACTATAACTAATTGTGGAAACTTGTGGAATGCTTACTTTGAATTCCCATAATTTACCGTTTATTTAATGACGTAATCCTGACAGGCCGTGGAGAGCCAGGAAGAGGAGTGTGCAACAATCCTACTACAACATGGAGCGGATCCACATGTGAAGGACGATTGTGACAACACGGCTCTCCACTACGCGGCCATAGGGCAAAACACCGCGATAGTTGAACAGCTGCTGCAACATCAGGCAGATATGGAAGCAACCAATGAGGTATAGATCCACAGACTGTATTTACACAATATTTGTTATACGTGTGTTTCAGTCACAAGCATTTTATTTCTAGTCGACATATACTGCATGCTGTACATCGCTCCCTGTCGCCATAGAAACAAGTCCAAAGCCAAGTCAGGAAGGGGAAATGAGGTGGCCACAGAAAGGGCCCAGCTCTGTCCTGTAACAGTCCTGTTACTGCGTGGGAGTGGGTGGCAGGCTCAGAGCCCACCAAGGACTGACGACCCGGGGGGAGGGAAGTATGTGGGGGTGGCTGCTGCAGGGCAGGGCCTAGGAGATGGGTGAGCCTGGGTCCCGCCAGGGAGCTGGGGGGTGCAGGTAGGGAGGGGAAGCAGCAGGACACAGGCCCTGAGCACCCCAGGCCTCGGGGATTCTGAAGATCGGGGCAGGAGGGCCAGCACGTTTGGACATCCAGCAAGGGCATCGGCCTGTGCTCCTAGCCACTCTGCCAGCCACGGCCCCCCTTGGGGTCTCCACCTCGGAGTGGGGCTCCTGCTCAGGCTGGCGGAGGTGCTGGGCGGGTTTTAGGTGTACAGAGGGAGCAGGTGATGGGGACGCGTTCACCCCTTTTTGTTCTTGGACATACATCACCGCTCGCCACTGCAACCCCAGCAGGAATGCCCTTGGTTGACAGAGGAAGGGTCAATTTTACACCTTTGGAAGCTCAAGTGTTCCCTGAATGCAAACAGTTGGAACTTAATTTTCTAAAATTTTACTTTACGTGATGATACCTCTAAAGTAGCAGTAGAGGGCACAGCTCTCTTTTATGCACTTATGATAAATTACTTGTGAAAACAACACTTGTAACAGGCAACACTTCCTTTTTTAAGTGTTTTTTCACGTCCGAGTTGTTTTCCAATTAATGCAAAACAATGCAGGAAAGCAAAATTTGCCTTTGAAATCGGCTTTACCTTAAAACTCAAACAAACAAAAGCATTTTACAATATCATAGTAATCTTCCCGCTGTTGACAAATTGCTATTTATAAACAAATGATTTATATAAAGCTATTTAGTTTTCATTGGCTAAAGCCTAAGAGGTAAAAAGGAAAGGGAAAGGAAATAACTATCAGAAATATGCAGGGCAATTTGGAAATTTGGCTATTGAGGGGAAATAACAAGAAGAGGTTTTTCAAAACCTCATGGACACAGACAGCAGTTCAATATTTGCCAGAGGGTAAAGGCGGGAGGGGTGATAGATGAGGAAAAAGGGGTCAAACATAATGGTGGTGGAAGGAGAACTGACTCTGGTGGTGAGCACACAATGCGATATACAGATGCTGTATCATAGAAATGACACTTGCAACCAACGTGATTTTACTAATCAATGTCACCCCAATAAGTTTAATTAATAAACAGAGGTTTTTTTATTTTTGTTTTCCTTCAGTTTATATGCTTAGTCAAGGTCCTCTTCAGTTTTGGGGGATAATAATCCTTAGTTTG